>NC_054544.1:36444030-36461530 GCF_017654505.1 Polyodon spathula
GGAAAATATTCTAAGGTATACAGTCTTGAATGCATACAGCATTTCTGGTATATTTTAGTCCAGTTGCATATTACTATAGGTGTTTATAATGGTGGACTTATTTAATACCGTAGTTTGTTGGATGCAGAATGTTATATCATTTGATGGAATGCAAGTTTGGTCAGCCTATATCCTGCTTGGATATAGTCACAACAGGATGTATTTTAGAGCATTTCACAGCACAATGGAATCCATCTGGATTTCATCAATATTGTAAGATATAATCCTGGGAAAACTACTTATAGGTGGTTGATGCAATCTAAGGGGATTTCCTTGTGCTATTAAATCTCTGAAAAAATCAAGATGTGGTGTATTCTAGTAGAGTATCGGTAGGTCAGATCAAACCTTGGTACTATAAGTACTGCTTTGAGGGATCTGATACATTGACATATAAAATCAGCAGCCTTATGTAAGTTTACAATATGTGCTTTCCGTGTGCATGCTAAATATTTCCCTGGCTTTATCAATGCTAACCTTAGTTGTACCATACTTGTACATACTTTACCATTCTTTATTAAACTATTCTATGCATTTACAACTGCATGCCTCCAGTTAAAGAGTTTTAACCCAGTAAGGGTTCAGGACATTATTATCAAATACGAATAGCACATATGGCCAAATCTATTAATAAGCACTGCATTCACCAGCAATTAATTATCAACATTATAAAGACGTCCTCGGAAAGAGTGCTCAAAAGCATAAAGCAAATGTTAGATTGTTGTTTTGTTTGTTTAACAAATATGTTTTGCATTATAGTATGTACATTGTAGATGCAATTGTATACAAAATGTAAACTGGCCACATTTGGTTTCTAACTCTGCTCTGCCATTTTAGTTGTAACTTTGTACCTTTATAATTGTCAGCTGATGTTGTTGAGTTTCTGGGTTCACCGTGTGTGTATTTAATACTTGTAGTTAAATTGTTATGTGTATATGGATCCATGCTGTGAGCCCTGAAGAGAGTCATTAAGTTTACTAATATAGTTACAGATAGCTGCTTTCCAGGCAGGATTGCTGAATCTGCTGTCACCAGTGATAGAAAGTGACCCGTTTGTTTTAAGTGGAATGATGCCACCAGGCCAACATCAGTAAAGAGCTGTTTAAAGTATACTTGTGCAAAGGATTTTTCAGTAGAATTCATATCTACATAGCATTTTATTTGCGTCCTATGCTCTGCGCTTGCAGGGTTAAAATACATTTGGTGTATTTCCAGGCTTAAAATTCAGTGGCGCTCTGATATTGAGGTTAGGAACAGAAGGACCAGGCATTGTTCAGGTTTTCAAAGCTTTTTTTTTTTTTTTTATTGTCTAAAACAACACTGTAATTATCCACAGCTGAAAACAAGTAGCTAAAATGCCCATTGGGCCGTAGAAACAGAATTATAGCCGTTGTGTCTTTCTGTTTCCCTTCTTCCAGATAAAATGGGTTTTCTTTTGGGGGGGGGGGGGCGTTGTATCTCGGAATATGTGTTTAGTTCATCTGGTTTAATAGGTAATTCGTGTGTAAATCTTTGTTACTCTTCTCTTGCCTTGATGATAGAAAATTGATCAAGCCTGAAGAACAAGTTTAATACATACCCCCCTTGGGCTATTGTCTAGGTGAATAGCTAGTACTGAAGGCCATGGGTATGTTGCTATTAATATGACAACCAACTCTATATCCCCACAGTAATTTATAATGCAATACCTAATCTCCATTATTTTGATCCAGGCAGACGATTCCTTGAAAACATGCCTTTTCTTTGCATTCCCAGTGGCAGTTATATGAGAAATGGCAAACCAATAATTTGTTTTTGTTTGATAGACGACTGAAATGCTTCTATACTGTCACAGTTTAAAAAGGCACAGATAAAGCTCATTCACTTAGTTGAATGAAAACGGCATCTTTTTTTAAAATTCTTTTCTTTTTTTTTTTTACTTCTTTTCAATCCTTGCAATCAAATTTGAGCAAAATCAAAGTGGGTTTTCTATAAAAGTACCTTTTGTTGATCTGAAACGAGTGAGTAATTTAAAAATGCCCTTCCTTTGTGAGCGAGGCTAAAGGAAAAAATAAATCAGCAGCTTTTAAAGTTGGGCCTTGCTGAGACGGCGAAGATAATGAAAGCGGTCTGTTTCGAGGGGTGAAAAGCATAAAAGGCAAGCCTGACTCAGGGTTACAGCGGTGACAAAACCTGTGTGTTTGTTTGGTGAGAGCTAAGATCCATCTGAATTTGGAAAGAAAAATGTTCGAGGCTGAAGCAGTTCTAATACAGAGGCTCTTGTTTACCAGGAGCCTATCACATGTGTTAACATGCTTCTCTTCAGTTGTGTGGGCTTTGAATGTTGTCAATCTAAGGAATCAATCACACATGAATCAGTCCCCAGCCTTGTGGAGATATATAAATATCTGTTTGGACTTGAAGAACCCTTTCTTGATCTCCAGTTTCAGAACATGCAGTCTGAGAAAACAGAGAAGAGAACGTTGTGTGATCCAAGCACTTTTTGACCTGGAGTGAGGTTCCTTGACACTTGGTAATGGACTGGAAATCTAAAAGTGAGTTTTCAGTGAGTAGTTTTATTTATTTCTTTGATTGCATCTGGCAGTTGATCCAGAGCATATAAGACATTTACCAGAAAGAAGAAGAAAAAAAACAAAAAAAACATTAAACTTTGAATCATTTATCTGCTTTGTACATCATCTAACTTCATCGCAGGAGACTGGAGAATACAGCTGCTGGTATGTTAATATAAAGCGCTAAGGTGAAATTTCTAATGAAGTTTGTGATTATTGCATGAGTCCCTTTTCTTGTCACATGAGAGAACTGACTTCATTGTGATTCTTTACTAATGAAATTTAAAGGGATCCACTTGACTGTTAAATGAGGTAGCAGTTGTACAGCAAATCTTAAAGGTTTCAATTTGTTATACATGCAATTTAATGCAGTTAGTTCAATTTAATTTAGAAGATAATGCAACTGCAGCAATACACACTTTATAGTTTCTAGTGACCTGCTGAATTGGCTCAGTTTTGTGTTTTTCTCATAGTTATCTTTCTTCTAATCCAGCCAGGGAGTTTATAGGACGCTCATAATGTGAATCCATTTATCAGTTCAGTACAGAGCAGCGACTTAAATGTTATTGGAGAAAGCAGATAAATTGAAGATATATTGAGTGGGAAGCATTTTAATTCAGATCGGGTATGGATAGCTTTAACATGAATAAAAAAGAATGTCTAGTATAAGATATGAAGGCCATAAACCCATTGTAGCTTTTTTACATAGTTACTTGTGTGGTACTAGTATGGGCAGACTAGGGAAACAATGATAATACTTAGGGAACACAATTAAACACTGTCTAAGATACCTTTACCTCTATGAAGAATAGGACCGCAGAGAAGTAAAATGGTAGCTTATAGAGAATTTCTATCTATGGGGGGACATTTTGAAATGCAGTCTATTTGTGTGAAGAGGGATTAGTTGAACTGATGCAGACCTTGAACAGTCAAAGTATTCACATTTGCTACAATAACAGCTTCATATGGAACTAGTCTTTTAAATGTTAAGATCAGTAGGCAAGTTGTACTATAGTATGCTAAGGTATACTACTTTAAATGTCAACCATTATGAATCAATTAAAACATACCCATTTGTTAGAAATTCAGCAAAAAATACTAAAATGATTGACTGGGATGATATTCAAATTATTCATTCAGGTTTGATTTACTAGCTATGCACATATTTACGTTTAGCTTATTTTACATCTTCATTTGCAAACATGAGTATGATTAAGGTTATTTTTTTTTTTTTTAATGATTATTATTATACGGTATTCATGAAATATAGATACACCTGTCTGTATTGAATGCATTACCACACAAAATAATTAAAGATATAAAATAGCACAATAGAACTACTCTAATCTAGAACTTTCCTGAAAGAGTTAAAAGCATGCAGAGGTACCAGAACACACTAGCTTCCTTCTGCTTTTGTAGAGCTTCATTTACATTGTATTGCTGGCAGACTCCAGCACTGAATGGCAGTTTCCAGAGCTTTTTCACTGCCTGCTGTGGGCAGGAATGTCTCTCTGTCTTGTTCACCTCTATGATTTATTCAGCACTGTGGCAGGTACCATTGTGCTTTAATTACAGGACTGAGTAATAATGACCAGTAAAGGCAGAATAGAAAGAGCTAGACAACAAAGGCAAATAAATGATTGTCGTTGCCCATTGTGCTGCTGAATCAGAGGCCCTGTGTTAAAGGTAGTGTAAAATTATATAAGCTCTTTATGATCACAGGGGTATGCAGTAAACATGCTGATATTTCATATATAATACGCAAATGCATTCAAGGCTGCAGTAAGAAGATTGCGCTTACTTAAAATTGACCGGACTGTTTTTTCTTTTTTCTTCATGAATTTAAAACTGTGTAAATTTCGTTTTTGAAATTTACATAATTTACTCAGTAGTTTGTAACCAAGTAATGCAATTTGTTTAATGTTATGTTTTTGGCAACCATACAAAAAATCCCAAACATTTTGTACATTTTTGATGTACAGTAGGCCTACACATTGTTCCGAAATGAGTATGAGTTAGGGAATTAATATGACACTTGGTCTGCCACAATACTCTTTACTGTATATTTAAATGCGTAAAACCGTTCTTGTACCAAGCTGCATGTAGTATGGTTGCATACAGTATCCCAATGACAAATAGCAATCCCACTGCATGCATACAGTATCCCAACAGTGCAGTACCTACGTTAGGCAAGACCTTGTGTTGGGATATTGACCTAAAGGTCAGTACTGCACGTTAGCACATTTGATTGTTTTTATATGTATGATGTATTTGCTCTACCAGCTTTTGTATGCATGGTGTATTGTAGGGTCTTAATTGTCCTACATTATCATTGTAACATTTAGGTTTTGCACACTTATAGTAGTTTATTTCTTGTAAACCGTCAGTGTATTTTTTTTTTTTTTTTTAAGAATTTATTTGATCAACCAATACCGCAACAGCTTGAATATTTTAGAATTTTACGGACGTCGGGAATCGCCATAAATAACATCAACCACCTATGGTTATCCTGAGATTACACTTAAAAATAAGTGGTTGATGAAAACCAAGCGGGGATCCCCTGGTGCTGTAAAGCACAGTTGTTGCTCGTCCCTTATCTATGATTCAAAATATATGTTTTTATATGCTTCTGTGACATTGAGTCCCTACGTATTAAATGTTGAGAGCATGTACAATAACAGTAGATATTTATGTACTCCAGAAAACAGTGTGTGGCTCAGGGATTAGGGACCTTTTTATTGTATTGTGTTACATTGTGTATTGCAACAACTGTTTAAGTAAAGTGTGTGTATTGTTTTATATCTTTTTTTTACATTTTGACCACTTTAAAAATAAAATAATAATAATTGCATACCCTGCCTCAAGGTGGCTTCACATGTACCTGCATGGACCTCTCAGAACTACATTTCCTATCATCCTCCTGCTCACTGGTAAATCCATCTTAGTTGCATATGTTAGCAGGAGGATGATGGGAAATGTGAAGGTCCTTATATACCTTTAAGGTCAGACACCTTTAGTTGCCCTTTTCCTCTTAGTGGCATCTTTGACATAGATAAGCAGCAACTGAAATGATGGGTCCTGACAAACCACAATTAAGACTTGAACAGTTCTCACAAAAATTGTTTGCATATATGGCAACTTTTTTTTTTTCTTTTCCAAAAATACATTCTAACTGAAAGTCCATTCTTTGCCTACCAGTTTTACAGTAGAACTTGTAGGTGTCTTATTCAGATCACGAACGCCCAACACATTTAAGATGTTCATGCAATCCATAAAAGGCTGTCAGCATGCAGACACAAGAGACTTGTTTTTAGTACCCTTACACTGCTTCCTTATTTCACTTGTATCAGTTCAGATTAACTAAATACTAAATTAGTTAGGGTATCTGAAGTTTGTTACAGCCTGTAATACTATGTTGTACCACATTCCTGTATGCTTTGCTTTACAATACATTGCCATGCTTTCACCATTGCATACTGCAGTAAATGCTGTACACTGTATCACTCTACCATATGGATTGATTTGTTGCCAACTACAGTATTTGTTGCCAAATCAATCAAATTAGTTCACCATACTGTAGTTGTCCTTAAAGAAAGCCTATTGTAAATACATACCTAGAAAAAAACTTTTTCAGAGGGAAAAAAGAAAATGGGAGAAGGCATCTTTTAAACAGAATTTACTGAAACATCTGTTAGTGGCATTTCATATGTGTTATCAAATTGACTGTTAACTTGGGAGTGGAGATAGAAAACAAGATGCTGCAGAGAAATGGTGACCAACAATGAGCACCTATTGAACTGTGGTTTGTCAGCCTGTGATCATACTGTCTTCCACTTGGATGCTGTCTGATGCAGTGATTAATAGCTGATTTCTTTAAGTGTATTGTTAGGTTCTGACCCTTGACAACCAGAGGCACTACAAACAAACCATTGAATGTTTTAAGTATGCTTTATATCCATTAGAATTAAATGTGAACTTAAATGTATTTTATGTTACAAATAAAATTGTGTAATATTTACTGCACTATCTGCCTTTCAAAGAATGGTAGTGAATTGGGTGTGCATTTAGCGGTAATACACTTTTTTTTTCTGTTAAGACACTGAAACTATTTAGTTAGGTGTAGTATGGTTGTCTTTTGCCAAGTTACTAAAGAATTAAGAGTTAAATTAATAAAGAGTTTTTACTTTTCATTGAAAATCAACTTTATGAACCCTAAATAGCAGTGTCAAGTGAGGAGAGGCGCTTGTGATTTCCTCAGAAGATTTAAGAAACCTCCCTGTCCGCATGGGTTAAGAAGTTCCATTAATTAATTTCTACTGCAATAGCACATGTCAGCTCCTTCAAGTTTAGTAAAGCATGGTTATTCATAGGACCGGTACTGCCTGTAACCATGGATAACCCATTGGGATGCCTTGTTTGTTATGGTGGCATGAACAGAGTTTAAAACGATCAAAAACACAATGTAACATTAAATATAAGTCATATGAGGGATTGTTGGATACCTGCAGTTGCATGTGTGTGTGTGTTTTGGTGGTGGTGTTTAGCAATCTCTGTATTGTATGGGATGGAACTTGTTCTATGCCCTAATGTAAAAAGAAAGCACATGTTGGCCTAATCTAATGCTACTTGGTCTTCTTAAAAGCTTGGTTTGAATCTACTTGCCTTAAAACATCAAATTAAAATGACTTACAGAAATCCCCAGCAAAGCAGACCTCACCCAACATGCTATAAGTCATCAAACCACTTTCCACCTGCAAAGCTGCCATTAATGCGACCAAAGACCCTGCAGAGCAAGGCCCATCTGAATCTTAAAATGCATATTAAGCGTCTTTAAAAGATATTGCAGAATGTCCTGAATCAGACCCTTCCGAATTAAGACCTCAATCTTCTTGCAGCTGACTTTCACTGTGTCTTCTACTTAGGACTCTGTGGCCTCAGTTGAAATCATTTTGGAGCTTTCTGAGCTTGAGAACTGCATATACAAAAGTCTAGGGAAGTCATCGATTTGCATTTGATCAAAGACGCAAAAAATAGTAACTGGCAGGTAGTATCTTTTCAGGGCATTTTGACATGCTTAAGATTTCAAAGCTCTTATATATATATATATATATATATATATATATATATATATATATATATATATATATATATATATTATAGTTGCAGGTCCGTGAACTTGAACATACTAAAAATGAAATAGTGACCCGAAACTGGGCTTTGAAATCTTAATTTTATCATTGGGCTTTGAAATCTTAATCTTAGTTTTTAGGCAGATTCTTCCCTGCCTAAAAACATGTGCATATGCACGTTTTGTTTTATTGTTTAATTTATTTTATTGTTAATTATCCCCTGCACCTGGAGGTAATTGTAAATTAGATGCTATTTAAGATGTGCAGTCAGTCTGTACGGGACAGTCTGTGTGAAGACAGGAGGCTGTCAGTGAGGAGAGACCTGTGTGGTTTAAATAGAAAAGAAACGGTAGTGTGTTGTAACCTGAAAAAGTATTTTGTGACTGGTAAACAGCTTAGCTGTCCAGTACAATAGTTTAGGAGAATTCCCCCAATGTTTAGTTGAGTACTCCGTGAGGAGTTAGGTTTTTGTTTTGTTTATGTTTATTTTGTATTATTAAAGTGCGCGCAAGCGCTACAACTGCAACTCTTATATTGGGTCTACATTTTTAAATGGGCATCCAATCCGCGGAGAGGAAGCCCGGTTTACAATATCTCTCTCTCTCTTTCTGTCTCTCTCTCTCTCTCTCTCTCTCTCTCTCTCTCTCTCTCTCTCTCTCTCTATATATATATATATATATATATATATATACACACATACACTGCTGTGCAAAAATTTGTTGTATTTTTCTACTCTGGTGCATTATGAGCATCAACAATTTACTGAAAGCCTCCACTAATGTTTTCTGCAATTATAATAACCATGACTTGCATAAAGAAAGAAAAACGTTGACTGAAATAGCTTGCGTTACTCGATTTTCGAGGTGTGGTATCTGAAGCATAATCAACAAGTACAGAGAAACATCATCTGTAATTGACAAACCCAGGACTGGAAGACCCAAAAATCTGTCTAACAAGGATGAGCAATACTTGAAGATAATATCCTTAAGGAATAGAAACAACAAAAGTATTGAATTGACAACAGAATTTGCAGAAGGCACAGGTGCCGTTGTCCATCAAATCAATAGTGCATTATAGTGTTGTTATTTTCAGAACAAAAATAAAAGAATAAAAACTACTTTGACTCTATACAGCATCAAAATGAACAATGGGGGCTTTTGAAATGATACAGGGGTCCAGTGTAAAGAAATGTTCATGTCAAGAAGAAAGCTTCAGTGAATTAAGGAATGGGACTGGTTATATGAGTAGAGAAAAATTGCTAATCTAAAATTTGCTCTGAAAAATTAAAAAAACTAGGGAAGTCAGATGCTCAGAAAATTTGGTATTAATTCAACAACAAACCCATGGATGATTTTGGTAAGGTTTCAACTGGCGAACCACACACTTCTCTCCCTCAGTAGCTCACTTAGATTTCACCTCAGACACAAAACAGGGAGACTGGCAACTTTGTACCAGAGCCCTGCTACACACAGGGCATAATGGGCAACTGCGAAAAGGTCTTTACCGTTTACTATATGCAGCATCCTAATGCAACGACCATTCGTAATGCCGAATGCATGAACACATCAAAGCCTAATTGAACAGGCTCTAGGTGAAATTGACTGCAGGGTAAATGTTTTCTTTTTTTTTTTTTAAGATATAGATTATTTCAAATTGGCTTGATGATTATTAATTGAAGCTCCTTGTCAAAAACTGAACAGGAAGCAGCTGGTTGTAATTCTGTGTAAATAATTGTGTAGCCGATAAGTTGAAGGAGTGCTTATTACAAGGAAAGTGCGTTTTCATCTACTTGTATTTTGAATTGCATGATGCTCTCAGCATGTAGTTCAGTGCTGGGTAAATTATAGACCTTATTTTAAAACACTGTGGACTGTATTTTAAAAAGAGCGCAGGGGGGGCTGAATATTTTCATGTGCTTTTTTTCTCTAAATCCCTGCCAAATTGCATATTTTGAGTAAAAATTAAAGCAGTGGTGTTGCCCGTTATTGCTGTTGCATCCATTGCTGTTTAAATAGTATAAATGTTCTTCATGCTTTTAATGTGGGTAACCACAGTCACCATCACCCAATAGTTTGTGTTATAAAATTGGTAACATTGCATTTTTTATCTTGTACACGTTTTATTATGGCTGTAAACATAAGTTGGTATTGATCTAATTTCAATTTTATTTTTTTAAACATAGCCTGCTGCATTTTTTTTACGGACAACAATAGCTTATCTTCTGCATTCTAGAGAGATGTTGCTCCACTGCTCAGTGACTTCAGTCTCAATTTCATTAAGTCTCAACATTACCAGGGGAGATTGTAGTGGTTCATGCCTCTCAAGTACCACATGTGTCGGGGAATTGACTTGTGTGCTGGAGCATCATCATCCATGAACAGAGTAGTGTTGGAACTGTTGGTTGACTAAAAAATTGCACTGTGTTGTGAATTGTGTGATAGGGGCTTTGTAGATAAGAAGCTTTAATTGGCCATTGCTCCAAATGGCTCCACAAATCAACTGTTCGATGAAGATGTGTCAGCGAGAACTTCTTTGAGGATACAGTATTTTCCAGCCCCAAAAACAAAAAGTTGGCATTTAAGGAGAATTGTGAGTAGTGCAGCATTTGTGTTACTGAAAATCTAATTTAATTATTTAATCTAATTAAATTAAATTTAATCTAATTAAAGTCTTTCATCCAACTCCACTTCATGAGTAACAGAGATGCCTTTATTTCTGTCATATGTATATGTGGCTCTTTATGATGTCATATATAGTCTGAATTTGCATAATACAATTTGTACCTATGTATTATCCCATCATATGTGTTTTTAATCATCATTTATTACCTTTAGTGCAGTATCTGTTCAGGTTTGAATTTCCATGATGAGACCAATATAAAAATGACCACTGGGGGAGCACTTTCTTCCCTGCTGAAACAGATTTCAATAGCAAACCCCTAGTGGTCATATGTGTACTGGCCTCAGAGACGGCACCACAGGTAAAATAGGCTTGTTACTTAAATGCCAAATATCCAAACTACATAATGATTAATAGCTCATATCATGTAATCATAAACAGATCGAATTCAAAGGCGATTTAGTAGAATATTTACTTCAGTACACTACTTTGTTGTTACTTCATTTTACAATTTATGAAAAATAAAACATATAGCGTTCCCGTAACTCTAAACTGTTATGTGAAAAATGTGTGTTGCGCTATACACTAGCTTGCTTGAGTGAAAAGAAAATCCGGGTTTTAATCACTTTCTATTTTTGACTCTGCAAAGCTGTTCAGTAGCGGTGGACAGCCAAGGGGATTAAAAGACTACATTTTCACTTATCTTTAAAATGCAAATAGGTCTACGTAGCTCCATAAAACTGTAAATCCTCATTTATTTTTTTATATGTATTTTCAATATCCTTTCTTTTTTTGTATATGCTATTTTACATATAAAAACAAAACTTATTTTCATATTTTTAAATGCAAGCTTTCAGGAAAAAAAAATACAGCCTTTTAGTTTATTTCACATACAAACTGGTGTTAAAAGGTCTTGGATGATTGTGGGTAGTCAATATGTTCTTTGCATGCTGGGATTGACAAACCGTCTTATCTAAAACATTGAAAGCTATTATTCTGAGAAATCCAGAATGGATTGGACAGTGGACAGCTCCAAATGGGAAGGCATCACTCTCAATAATTGGGTGCTTTCACTTGTCCTGTAACATTTAGAGCATTTTTATTTTATATTTTTTTGCAGAAAGAGGCAGCACTGCCAATCCATTAAGAGGTACTGGTTGCGCCATACTGTGAGAGGAAAGCAAAGGCAATTTGTCAAAAATGTTTGATATCTGATAAAGAGTAGCAGGTCAATTTATTGCTCAAATGTTTAAGTAATAGTGCTGATTGTAAGGCTGCTAACTGCAGATACTGTAATTGTCTGTCATAAATCTTAAGTCATGTGACAGGAGCACAATGCCAAAAACGAAGCCATCTGTTTGAGGGCAAATGACTTCTGATAAATATCTGCTCTGCTGAAATGTACTTGGATGTGTCTCAATATTTGGAGAGCCATTCACATTGGTACCTTAAATGTGAAGTTAATATTACTTTGTATTGATTTTGCCACCTTCTTGAAAGCTATCATGAGTGAATCAAGGCTGAGATTAATAGCCTTTCCCTTCTTTATCTGATTTACTCTTTACTCTCAAATGCATGTGTTAGTGAACAAAAATGAATTACATTGCTTTTTTAAAAAAAAAATCTATATTGCAACAGGTTTTTTAATCAAGCGCTTTTTTAAATGTTTGATATACTGTAGCACTGGTGCATTTTGTTATTTTTATTTTCTTAATTCAACACTTCATTAATTGATTAGGGGCTTTTTTAATGCTCTAATAATGGTAATAATCCAATTGCATTTTTTTTTCCAGGGCAGATTTACCGACCCCCCCCTCAATAACTTTACTACATACATTAAAAATATAGTGACCCTAAATCGGTGAGGAGGGTCCTTGAGTGGCTCACTTGGTAAAAGCTCAGGTTTGCGTCTTGGCTGTGCAAAGTCGGTGGTCTTCTCTGAGGATTCTGGAAGGAGTGTCATATTGGCTGGCGCTTTCGCCGGTGAGGGAGCCAAAACCATCAGGTATGGTTTCTCCTCATCGTGCTACAGCAAACCTTACCAGCCAGGCGTTTAGTGAGGTCAGGCGGACACCTGTAGGTGGCCTTTGTCCTCTGGAGGTTGGTAGCTCGCTGACATCTGCTGTAGAGTTCCTGGGTGTGAAAGAGGGAGCTGGCTTGGTCGTGGGATTAGAGGACAACCACTGAACCTTCCGTTCGTCTGAGCTGTATGGGGAATTGCTGCGGTGAGGGGGAAAATAATTGGACCATCTACATTGGGGAGAAAATTGTACACTCTAATAAAAAAAAAAAAAAAAAAAAACATCACAAGCTGCTGTTCACAGTAAAGTGCTCCCACTTTGTGGAACTTGTTAGAACCATGCCTACATTTAATAATTATAAAACAAAACATGAAATTAAAAAAAAAAAAAAAAAAAAAAAAAAAAAACATGGCTGTTGTTATTATTTACCTTTCTTTATATGACTGAGGTGTTTGTGATTCACTGAGCAGTTACGTGGGTCATCAGGTTGCTGTATTTAAGAAGTTCCCTTATTCTCCACGTCTGATCACAACAGCTACACCTACTCTCTGAACGACTGATTGAAAGCAATAATATATACAGCATAACCAAACAGATGCTTACCAGTTGTCTTCCTAATTGAATCTATATTTGGCCTCAGGCTGGACAAAGAGGTCTATTGTAATGATCTGAGTAGCGACTGATCTACCGTTGCCTTTAAACTCTATTAACCCTACTGATGTTTTCCCTCAGGGGTGATTTATTAAGTCCATCACTAAATACAATGAAAATAAAGTAGATTTCTTTTTAGATTGGCGTTATTCCATGACCCGTCACTGTCTACAGTGTACATTATTAAAAATAGGCCCTAAAAGACTACTTCTGATTAGATTAAAAAAGCAGGAAGAATACAGTATTTCACGATTCACTTGTCAACTGGCCTCGTGCTGTATTTCTGCAATAAGTCTTTTCAAAGACAAGACCTACATTGTCTTCCTTTGTTGCACCATTGGCAAAATTAATTCCCAATCATGTCAAATACTATGACTCCTCTGAGAATGTTCATCCAGAATGGATTCTTAAATGAAGTTATTTATTAATGTATGTATTCAATTTATTTACACATTAACTTACATTGTATTAGCTGTAGCCTATTCATGTACTCTACAATTCATAAACTGGAAGTCTGTGAATTTAAGCATGTCCCACTATATCAATGGATGTACATGCTGGTCTTTTTTTCCATGTTATGGTTTTATGATTCAATATTTAGCTGATGGTGTTGAAGTGTTGTCGAGTACTTGACAATCGTTTTTATTGGGGATGATAAATTAATGTTTTTTTTTAAATGTGGAACTCAGCTCAAGTGCTTACAGGGTGGCTTGTAAACATAATTAAAGATTACAACAGCTGAATTCATGTTCTGTGCAAGACAACAATAACAACAACAACAAAAAAAAGCAAAACATAATGTTACTTTATTGGACATGCAACACATGTTTATATATGCTTGCAGCACCCCCTACTGCATGATTCATGAAGGTAGAGTTAACCTTTTTTTTAAAAAATGTGTTCTTTTTTTACCTGGTAGTTTGTATTCCTTTGTCTTTGTTGACTCAAATATGCTTGTTCATATTTTTTATTATACGTTTTTTCATAATGTATTTACTTTGTAGAATTATTATTTTTGTAAAATTATTTCCATGTATTTTTTTTTGTCTTTATAAAATAAAATTATAATATTGTGATATAATAATAATATATAATATATATATATATATATATATCTATATAATAATATCTATAAAGTATATATATAATATATTAGATATATCTATATAATATAGAGATTATAATAATATTATAATAATTGCGGATATTTTGTGACCATCTATAAATGGTAGGATTTTTTTTTCTACAGTATATGTATTTAAATCACATTCGTGTAAATAACTAAAATTTTAATATACAATGTTTAAATTCTGAGGATAATTTAATATGATTCATGTTACTCTGTATTCAGTCAGTCTAAATTTCTGCAGGATAACCTGAGCAATCATTCCAATAGATGGCATCAAAACACTGGTCTAAAGTGCACACTGATCAGCTCTCAGCAAACTCTAACTGAGCGCAGTGGAGATCACACTCTTGCATTGCCTTCATGTTTCCCTTGTGACAGTGCAATAGTTAACTATTAACTATGTGTAACGTTGACTTAGTTGTAAATATATTAGTCACCCCTTACACGGCAGTAAAACAAAGAAAGAGTACAGTAGACAAACTTTATAACAAGGGTATTTTACTATTTTTTGTCTAAATATATATTTTAAAAAAATGGTTTCCCTGCAAATAAATAAATAAATACATCCATGCTTCCCTTTGTGGTTGTCTGTAATCAATGAAAATTGCTTCCATTAAAAAAAAAAAAATGTAACAGTACACTATATAACACATCATATTTTCAAGCAGCGTTTGTAAAATGTATTTACCATAGGAATGTTATCACTGCTATCCCCATAGTAGCTATTAAAAGTGCCAAATAGCAACAACTATTAATGCTTTCTGCTATATATAATGCTGTCACTGCATAAATGGTTGAAACATTCACTTGCTGTTTGTTTTGTTACATGGTAGTTTTTAAAAGCCGCTAAAGGATAGAGCGACATAATTAAAATGTAGTCCAAGAGCAAATGCAAAAAGAGTTAACGGGCAATGTGATCAAACAGAAATTTAAACATGAAGTTAAGAAAGCATGATTGTTTTAAAAACATTATATTCTGTCTGTTGTTATCAAGTATGCATATTTTTAGTTTAAATGAATGACTATATGGCTTTGTGCATTTTCTGGAAGCAAATTGGACTGCTGGACTCCCTGTCAGCAGGATGTGAGCACACTGGCCACATAAAATGCATGATGACCTCAGCGATGCACACTAATCCTGCCAGTCCTTTCCATTATAGAGAGCCTATTGTTCAGGACAGGTCAGTCGTTAGATTGGCTCTTTCAAAACCAACTTTATGCGTGTATATTTTATTTCCTATCCTACTGGCGCAAAAGTGATACGCCATAATGGAATTTGAAGTTAGGGAATGAGCAAGATTAATCAGATCAAGATGTTAAATGAACGAATGGATGGTTTAGGAATTTCTGTAAAAAAAAGGTGTTCTACTTAGCAAATGAAATGCCACAAATAAAGATTTTTGAGGGGGCAGCAGCATCACTAGTGTCTTTCATATTTCTGCTTTATGAAATTTGCAGTGTTCACACAGTCTGACTAATTAATTAATTATGATAGAATATTTTTTGTATGAATTGAAATACAAATAATTTGTTTTGAGTTAAAAGTGAGCTTTTTAAAATGATTTGGGGATAAAATAGATACTTTTTTTTTTTTTAAAGTTACATATATTAAATGTAAAACATTTATATGTATATATCCAAACTGAGTGTCTATGAAATGAGGCTACTAGTTTATGTGTTGCTGTTTTGTTTTTTTGTTTTTTATGTCAACGTCATTTGGAAAAATGCCTAAGATATGAAAACTCTGTCTGCTGGCCAGCGTTCTTGAGCAGCTCTTAGGAATCAAATATTTGTGATTCTGATCAAACTGTGTTTACTTTCCAAATGTTAAAGTAACAGGAAAAAAACCCAGACATTTGTAAACGATTAAATACAAAAACTAAGTGATTCCTTTGTTGGCTGATTTCAATATATATAAGTAATTTCCAAAATAGTTTAATATCCCGTTCTAGATACTGCTATCACTTTCTTAACAATCTGTATGGATACAAAAAATATTTTATTATTTAAAAAATTTTTTTTTCAAAAATGTTAAACTATGATATTATATATATATATATATTATATATATATATATATATTCATTATATAGGTAGTATTGTAGAACTGTGTTTGATGTTTCCTTGTTATGTTGCATAGTTTTTTTGTTGATTTCCTTTGTGGGGTTACATGGCCGGTAAGTTGAAAACAGAGGAAGGAAATGTTTTCTTATGAGAAGCAACTCAGATTCTGTAGGATGTGCTTGCCTGAGCTTTATTTGACAATCACCACTTGCCAGCATAATTAAATTATAATTTTTAAAGTGTGCAAGAGCATTATGGAGGAAAAGCAAATATGTGCTTATCTGGGCTCTGAATAACCTTAATTTGCTCCAGTGGCAATTTCCATATTTTATCTGTGTTGTTAACTGGCCCTTTTAGTATGTTGCTCCAGGTTACTAGTAAGGCAGCGTACCCATTAAAGATCTACGTGCAATCTTATGTAACATAATAAAGGGCCCGTTATATATATATATATAGGGCGATATATAATATATATATATATATATATATATATATATATATATATATATATACATATATATATATATATATAGCTCAAAGAGCCAGCTGCCCAACATTTCTATATGTTGTATATATCTTTCTCAAGGGAGCCTGTGCATATAGAAACACAGTGCATACAGAAAGTCTGCACCTCCCCTTTAAAATGTTCACCTTTTGTTGCCTTATAGCCTAGAATTAAATGCATTATTTATTTATTTTCACATTTCTACACATCCTACCCCACAACTTCCAAGTGATCAAAATATTCTAGAAATTTGCAGAAAATTACCATGGAACTTTTTGGTCTAAATGCAAAGCGTTATGTTTGGCACAAACCCAACACAACGCATCACCCAAAGCACACCATCCCTACTGTGAAGCATGGTGGTGGCATCATCGTGTTATGGGGATGTTTCTCATCGGCAGAGACTGGGTCACTTGTCAGGACAGAAGGAAAAATGAATGGAGCAAAGTACACTGAAGTCCTTGAGGAAAACCTGCTGTCCTCTGCAAAAAAGCTGAAACTGGGATGGAAGTTCACCTTTCAGCATGACAACGACACAAAGCACACAGCCACGGCTACACTGAAGTAGCTAAGGAAAAAAAGGGTAAATGCCCATGAGTGGCCCAGTCAGAGCCCTGACCTAAATCCAATCGAAAATTTGTGGCATGACTTTAAGACTGCTATCCATCAATGCTCCCCAAGGAACTTGACAGAGCTTGAACAGTTTTGTAAAGAAGAATGGTCAAATATTGCCAAATTTAGGTGTGCAAAGTTGGTGGAGACCTATCCCAACAGACTCACAGCTGTAATTGCTGC
>NC_054544.1:36466530-36514030 GCF_017654505.1 Polyodon spathula
TTCCATAAAAAAGTCTGAATCTTTAAATTTAGAATGACTTATATTTGTATTCATATAGCAGTAACCATATGCCCATGTGTATAATTGACACTATAACATATTAAGTTTGGAGAAATTTATACTTTGTCTGTCCTAAGCTACATCTTTAATTTCAGGCTATTTTCAGCTCTTAATTAAACAGTAGTTGCAAGAAACATTTCATGATTGGTAACAGATGGGAGTTGCCAGCCTGTTTTTAACACCTGCAAAAGGGACCATGGAATATGTGACATCTTCACATGGTTGGGACAATGCCATCTTTGTGCACACACGGAATGGACTGTCTTTCTTCAGACTCTTGGTAGAATCATAACAGTGAAGATGCCTGTGAGAGGGTGGTGGAATTCACTGGACACAAAAGCAAGGTTCAACATCCCGTAGGGTTGTAATTTATTAAATTCACCACAAGGTGGCACTGCACTGCTGCCTCACCCGAATAACAATGATGATAAACGGGGCCAATGGAGAGTGCACACACACAGGTGCATCAAAATAATAGTCCAAACAAAAGGCGAAAGCAAAAAGAGAAAATAAAACACAATAATAAATCTACAAACTAAAGGTTGGTGCTTCAGCAGCGTTCCCCCACCATCGATACTCGTACGGCTCGGGTCTTCAGCCTGTGCCTGCTCGCTACTCCTCTACTTAACACTGTGTGAGGATCCCCCAAGTTTCACCGCTAACTACACATGTTCCCCCTTGGGACCGTAATAAAAGAAAAGGTTTGTCCTCCCTGATTCCGGGCTATGTTCTTCTGTTTTGATGGTTTGTTAGCTCCAGACGCTGGCATTCTGTTAGGTCTCTCCTTTATTTTTGAACAGAGCTCCCACTGTCGTTCTCCGAGAAGGGACGACCTGAGAAGTAGCAGAGCATTATTCTTATAGGTTAAGCGCCGCTCAAGACCCGCCTGTCAACTACTCAGAGAGAAAGAGAAAGATCGAGCCCTCTCCCAGCCTCCCCATGTCACTGGCATGATTGACAGGTGGGCCCTTCATGGCTCAGAGCTCCCCCTGCAAGATCTTGCATGCACCAAAGAGCCAGTACAGGTCCCCCCCCCCCGTTACACATCCCTCCCCTCAGAATGGCACCACAGGTCCATTCTAAAATCCTACAACCCCATGCCTTCTCGAGAGAAAAAATCTGCAGTTTTCCTGCTCGGTGGACCACCCTAAAGGCATAAGATACCAGCTCCAAGTAACACCGTATGATTCTGGTGTTGTTATCCTTCATCCAGTGGAGCCACGCTAAGGGGCATGATCTGTTACCAGGGTGAAGTGTTGCACCAGGAGGTAGTACCAGAGTGACTCGACTACCCAATTTACTGCGAAATACTCCTCAGTGGTACTGTAGTTCCTTTCACGGGGAAGGAGCTTCCTCCTGATATACAGGACCGGTTGCCCGCTTACCCGCACCTCCTGAGACAACACTGCCCCGAGACCTGTCTCTGATGCATCCGTCTGCAGGGTAAACCGCCTGCTGAAATCCGGGCTGCATAGCACTGGCTTGCTACACAGACTACGCTTCAAAGCGAGAAGGGCCCTCTGACACGGCTCCGTCCACTGAACCGTATTTGGGGCATCCTTCCGGGTGAGGTCTGTCAAAGGCATAGCGAGTCTTGCGAAGTTTGGGATGAACTACTTGATACCCCAAATACTTCGACTTACTCTTCCCAATGGCACATTTCTTTGTGAGCCCAGCCTTCCGCAATGGTTGCGGCACTGCCACTACCTTACACAGATGACCCGGTCAATCCTCACTGTGCATAACCACGTCATCTATGTAAGCAGCGGTGTACTGCTGATGGGGCCGCACAATACGATCCATCATCCGCTGGAACGTGGCTGGCGTTCCATGTAACCCAAAAGGCATGGTCCTAAATTGGTATAACCCGAAGGGAGTCGAAAACGCTGTTCTCTCTCTGGATTCTGGGGTCAGGGGTATCTGCCAGTACCCCTTCGTTAAATCCAGTGTCGTCATAAAATGAGCCGTGCCTAGATGCTCCAGCAACTCATTTACTCGGGGCATGGGATAAGCATCGAACTTCAATTTTTCGCCTGAAATCAATGCAAAACTGAGTTGACCCATCTGGCTTATCCACCAACACAATTGGACTGTTCCAGTCACTTTGAGACTCTTCGATTACCCCCAGTCCGAGCATTTCATCAGTTTCAGTTTTGACTACCTGTCTTTTCCTTTCAGGTATTTGGTATGGTCTCTGGCGAATTGGTGCCCCCGACTCAATTTCATTGTGATGATGGGCTACTCGAGTCTGCCCTGGGACAGGAGAAAACACATCAGGAAACTTCGCCACGAGCGCCCGAGCCTGACATTTCTCTGTTGGTGTCAGACTGTCTGCAATCTGGACCGACCCTTTTTTCGCCAACACAGAAAGATCAGGTCCCAGGTCTGTGACCTCCTCCTGTTGCAGTTAGGGCTTCAAGAGGTTCACATGATAAATATGCTTTTCTGTCCATTGCTCTGGCTGGCAGATCTCATAGTCCACCATCCCAATGCGGCGTGTAACCTCAAATGGTCCTTGCCACTTCGCCAGAAGTTTAGACTCAGAACTAGGTAGTAATAGAAGCACTTTATCCCCCGGCTGAAACATGCGCAACAAGGCTCCCTTGTTGTATTGGGTCCCCTGTCTGCATTGAGCATGCTGCAAATTATCATGCGCCCCTTTCCCCACAGACTCGAGACGTTTGCACAGGTCCACACATACCGGACAGTATTGGTCGAATTATCCTGCTGCTCCTCCCACATCTCTCTAACCAGATCAGGCACTCCCCGGGGTCTCCGTACGTACAGCAGCTCGAATGGTGAATACCCCGTAGAAGCCTGGGGTACTTCCTTGATAACAAAGAGAAGGGGAGGAATCAGCTGATCCCAGTAGCACACATCACTGTCAATAAATCTGTGCAACATGTTTTTAAGGATCTTATTAAAAAGCTCCACAAGACCATCGGTCTGGGGGTGAAAAACCGAGGTTCTAACGGTCTTAATCCCCAAAAGTTTACATGTTCCGTGGACTAGCCGGGACATAAAGTTGGTGCCTTGGTCGGTCAGTATTTCTTTGGGGATCCCCACCCGGGGGAAAACCTTCACTAGCTCGTTGGCAACTGATTTAGCAGATGCAGAGTGGAAGCTTATGGCCTCTGGATAATGCATAGCGTTGTCCAGTTTGACCTATATGTGAGTGTATCCTGCCGCGCTCCTCTCTAGGGGTCCCATTAAATCCATCCCAATAAACTCAAACGGTGCTTCCACTAGGGGCAATGGCACCAATCGGGCTCGTGGGACGGCTCTAGGGCTAGCCTTCTGACACTCTCCACAGCGGTTGCAAAAATGCTTGATGTCACCATCCAACCCCAGCCAATAGAACTGTGTCACGAGCCTAGCTCTGGTCTTGTCCCTTCCCAAATGACCAGACAGGATAATAGAGTGAGCCAGCTGCAGCAAATCCTACTTAAAAGCCTGGGGAATGAGCAACTGGTGATGCACTTCCCTGGTCTATGGTAATTTCTCAACACGGATCGACCACCAACCATTAACCACAGCTGCTTGGTCAAAGAGCCTGCCCAGCACGTCGTCACGCCCTTGCTCGAGTTGGAAGTCACGGGAACGAGCTAAAAAATCAGCTCCCATGGCTTCCATCTCAGGATCAGGTTGGTCCTGAGCGGAGGCAGCCGAGCCAGACCCCTGCGCTGGCTCCGCGGCCTCCCCCCCAGACTCTTCACCAATCGCCCCCACCTGAACTTTCTCGAACCCGCTCCATTGCCAGCCCTAATTCTTAGCAGCCCGGCGTTCCTGTTTAGTTTTCCGGGGTTTAAATCTATGGCAATACCAAGCCGGGTCACGAAAGGGAAAGATCTCTCTAATTACTTCCTCTTTTTTAGCCAATAGTAAGGACGGGGCCGTCACAGCAGCTAGCCAACCCTTAACCTGTTCGCAGTCACTTCCCAGAATACCGGCACTGGCAACCAAGAACACAAACCCACTTGTACTCGCATCTCCTGCTGGCCAGTTTTTAAATTCACATCAACTTTTGGATAAGTGCGCAAATCCCCATGAACACATTTAATATGCACCTGTACCAATACTGGCTTATGCCCCAATGAGATTAAGCTCTCCGGTATTAGGGACTGACTGCACCCTGAATCCAAGAGAGCCTGGGTTTGTGTACCATCCACGGTAACAGGAATAACAAAACCTGTCTGCTGGAGTGACTGAGATAATTGAACGTTCTTACCTAGTCGGATGACGTCACATTCCATAGCAGGGCAATTCTGAGCAATGTGACCCACCTCCCGGCATGTCCAACACCTCGGTGGGCTGGTTTCCTGCCTTGGAGCTTCAGCATGCGGTTGAAAATCTGGTGCCATCAAAGGAGCTTGGTAGGGTTGCCTTGCGAGACCCCTGTCCTACCCTGCAGCAGCCCGTGGGTACCTCCACCCCGCCCCAGGTCCTGGGCAGGGAGCTCCCACTGCCACACCCCATCCAAAAACCTGGCTACCCCTTCCCCCTAGTGCCTTCGCCCCCCCCTGGGGCCAGGAGTGAGGATGATGCAGGAGTCGCGATCTTCCCAGGCGGCTTGGCAGGTGTTGGTTCTGCGGCTCAGAACTGTTCCACCAGTAACACCGCTTGATCCAAAGTTGCTGGGGCATGCCGCTGTACCCATACTCGTGGTTCCGGGGCCAAGCATTCAATGAACCGCTCCACCACGATGGTTTCCACCAGCCTTGCTTTGGTGGACTGGTCTGGGACCAACCAGTCCATGGCATAATCTTTCAGCAGATGGGCGATGGTCCGAGAATCAACCATCGCCCTGGGATCCACTCTGACACCATGTGTGAGAGGGTGGTGGAATTCACTGGACACAAACACAAGGTTCAACTTTTACTTTATTAAATTCACGACAAGGTGGCACTGCACTGCTGCCTCACCCGAATACAAACGGGGCCAATGGAAAGTGCACACACACACACACACACACACACACGTGCGTCAAAATAATAGTCCAAACAAAAGGCGAAAGTAGAAAGAGAAAATAAAACACAATAATAAAACTACAAACAAAAGGTTGCTGCTTCAGCAGCGCTCCCCCACTGTCGCTACCCATACTGCTCGGGTCTTCAGCCTGTGCCTGCTCGCTACTCCTCTACCTAACACTGTGTGGGGATGGCCAAAGTTGCCCCGCTAACTACACACGTTCCCCCTTTTCGACCGTAATAAAAGAAGAGGTTTGTCCTCCCCGATTCCGGGCTATATTCTTCCATCTGTTTTGATGGTTAGGTAGCTCCAGATGCTGGCGTTCTGTTACAGTCTCTCCTTTATTTTTGACCAGAGCTCCCGCTGTCGTTCTCCCAGAAGGGCTGACCTGAAGATTAGCAGAGCATTATTCTTATAGGTCAAGCCCCGCTCAAGACCTGCCTCTCAACCACTCAATGAGAAAGAGAAAGAGTGAGCCCTCTCCCAGCCTCCCTGTGTTACTGCCATGATTGACAGGATCCCGAGCTCCCCCTGCAGGATCATGCACGCACTAAAGAGCCAGTACAGGTCCCCCCCCATCACAATGCCCTAAACAGGGCTTTCACATTTCTTGTGTATTGTCGCTTTGAGTATGCCTGGTTTTCAAACTTCAGATTTTCAGACTCTTGTGGCGTGTTGAATTCTCTTTTCGTGAAACTGAACCTACTCAAATAAACTTCAGAACCAACAAAATTCAAATTCTCTGCTTCCAACAAATATGATTGCAAAGAGCAAAAACCAAGAGAGTAACAATAATTTAAAGTAAAAATCTCTTATTTAAGGTTGGCTCTAGAGTAAACCTACTCTGCCCCTGTCCTTTAAACTTTGGTTGCTGTATGTGGTTTTTTTTTTTTTTTTTTTTTTTTTTTTTAATGTAAAGAACATTGACAGACACAAACAGAGGTTTGGATGACCTTGTTTTCAAAGCCACAAGCACATTCACTCTTTATAATATAATACTACAATATAAACAAAGAGCTACATAATACAATGAGTTTAATGACTTTCTCACTGAAGCATAGAATTATTGGAGGAGTCTGTTGAGTTTGGGAATGTCATATTTGCATTGTCGTGCTGGATTTGTTTGAATTTTAGGAAGTCAGAAAACACTGAAGGCAAAGTTTTGATATGTAGTATACTTTTTGTTGTCACAAAATCACTGTCCAGGTGGTGCAGATGCTGGTTTGCCCGGCATTTTGCTTTGTTGTGTGACCTGAGGAAGGACGCTCAGCATGATGACGTAATTTGAGGGAGTTTGTAAAAAAAAACTATTGACAGTAAGCAGTGTCACTGTGGCAATAGTGGCAAATGCCAGAATTTCTAAGAACTGATTCATAAATAAATAAATAAATAAATAAATAAATAATAAATATTCGACAAGCGATTCAAACCAGCAACAAGTACAAACTACCACTTTGCTGGGGATTCATCGACTATGAAAAATAATCTGTTAAAAAGATCTGTATTAAGCTCTCTGAAAAAAACAAGGAATTGAGAAAACATACAGATACTTGATTAGCACCATATACAAAAATACAACATCCACAGCAAGACTCCATAAAAACTGTAACAAAATCAAGATTAAAAAAGGAGTTTGTCAAGGAGATACAATATCCCCAAAGCTCTTCACAACCACCCTAGAAGACATTTTCAAAACACTGGATTGGGAAAATAAGGGGCTGAAGATCAATGGAGTCTAATTGAATCATCTACGATTTGCTGACGACATCCTCATACACAACATGCCCAGATACAACATGCCCAATTACAAACAAGAATACAAAAACTACACAAGACTAACATCAAAGCAGGTTTGAAAAGGAACCTGAAGAAGACAAGTCATATTCAATAAATTTACCACTCCACAGGCAATTGAAGTCAATGGGATCAAGCTTGAAGAAGTCAATAACTATATATATACTTAGGACAGTTAGTTTCGGCAGTGGAGAACGAAATGTGCGAAATCAGCAGAAGAGCAAAAATGGACTGGAATGTTTATGGAAGTTTAAGCATGGTTCTGAAAGGGAAACTACCCTTATGCCTCAAGAGGAAAGTCTTCGACCAATTCGTCCTATGAGTGTTAATGTATGGATGTGAAACCTGGACCCTCAATGCAAAAATGACTCAAACATGACAAACAACTCAATGAAGTATGGAAAGATGCGTGCTGGGAATAACGAGAGACTGGAAAATGAAATAGATAAGAGTGCAAACAACAGTATGCAGTGTCATTATAAGAGCGAAAAACCTGAAATGGCAGTGGGCCGGACATGTAGCAAAAAGAACAGACAATCGCTAGACCAAGGAGATAGTAGACTGGATCCCAAGAGATATAAATCAACCAAGAAGAAGACATCCAGGATGATGGCAAGATGAAATTAGGAAACATGCCGGAGCAATGTGGATGAGGGATGCAGCAGACAGGCTTTTGTGGAAGAATCTTGGGGAGGTCTTCATCCAGCATTAGATTGAAAAAGGATGATGATGATGATGATGATTTATATATATATATATATATATATATATATATATATATATATATATATATATATATATATATATATATATATATATACACACACACACAGTGGCTTGCAAAAGTATTCAGACCCCTGACCAATTCACTCATATTACTGAATTACAAATGGTACATTGAAATTTTGTTCTGTTCGATATTTTATTTTAAAACACTTAAACTCAAAATCAATTATTGTAAGGTGACATTGGTTTTTTGTAGGGAAATATTTTTAAGAAAAATAAAAAAACTGAAATATCTTGCTTGCATAAGTATTCAACCCCCACACATTAATATTTGGTAGAGCCACCTTTCGCTGCAATAACAGCTTTAAGTCTTTTGGGGTAAGTATGTACCAGCTTTGCACACAGTGTCGGAGTGATTTTGGCCCATTCTTCTTGGCAGATTTGCTCCAGGTTGTTCAGGTTGGTTGGACGACGCTTGTGGACCGCAATTTTCAAATAGTGCCACAGATTCTCAATGGGATTGAGATCAGGACTTTGACTGGGCCACTGTAGGACATTCACCTTTTTGTTCTTGAGCCACTCCAATGTTGCTTTGGCCTTGTGCTTGGGATCATTGTCCTGCTGAAAGGTGAATTTCCTCCCAAGCTGCAGTTTTTTAGCGGACTGAAGCAGATTCTCTTGCAGTATTTTCCTGTATTTTGCTCCATCCATTCATCCTTCAATTGTAACAAGATGCCCAGTCCCTGCTGATGAGAAGCATCCCCACAGCATGATGCTGCCACCACCATTCTTCACTGTAGGGATGGTGTGTCTTGAGGCATGGGCAGTGTTAGGTTTGCGCCACACATAGCGCTTTGAGTTTTGGCCAAAAAGGTCTATCTTGGTCTCATCTGACCACAAAACCTTTTCCCACATTACAGCTGGGTCACTCCCATGCTTTCTGGCAAACTCCAGACATGCTTTCAGATGGTACTTTTTGAGTAACGACTTCTTTCTTGCCACCCTCCCATACAGGTCAGTGTTATGCAGAGCTCTTGATATGGTTGACTGGTGCACCATTACTCCACTCCCAGCCAATGAACTCTGTAGCTCCTTCCAAGTGATTGTCGGCCTCTCTGTGGCTTCTCTCACAAGTCTCCTTCTTGTTTGAGCGCTGAGTTTTGAGGGACGGCCTTTTCTTGGCAGTGCCTGGGTGGTGTGATGCAGCTTCCACTTCCTGATTATTGATCCAACTGTGCTCACTGGGATATCCAAACACTTGGATATTATTTTGTACCCTTTCCCTAATCTATACTTTTGTATTACTTTATCTCTAACTTCTGTAGAATGCTCTTTGGTCTTTTCTTTCTTTGGTTTCTTTCATCGGTGCAAACTGGGAGCTTCCACAGCACAGGGGTTGAATACTTATGCAAGCAAGATACTTCAGTTTTTTATTTTTCTTAAAGATATTTCCCAACATAAAACCAATGTCACCTTACAATAATTGATTCAGATGAGTTTCAGTGTTTTAAAATAAAATATCAAATAGAACGAAATTTCAATGTACCATTTGTAATTCAGTAATATGAGAGAATTGGTCAGGGGTCTGAAAACTTTTGCAAGCCACTGTGTGTGTGTGTGTGTGTGTATATATACACACACACACACACACACACACACACACACACACACACACACACACACATATATATATAATATATATATATATATATATATACTATATATTATATATATATATATACATGACATGCATCCACACACACCACACACACACACATATATATATATATACACACACACACACACACACACATATGCTACACATTGTCTAAAAGCTGTAGTAAATCCAGTGTATTTTAAGACGTATGTTGTACACTGAGAGTATTTTTATTGAAAGATAAGTTATTAAACAATTTTTGAAACCACAGGGGTGTGCATCTAAATGTTTTTGAGTCAGAATCTGTTATATTCATTTTTAGTTTACATTTTCTATAAAGCCCTCCTGTAGGTGGTGAGACACTGGAGATGAGCAGGGTTCTGTAAGCCTTGTGGGGAGATGGCAGGCTTCCTATAAAAGCTCAATCTTGCTAAGGGACCAAATTATTAATGCAAACATATGCTAAAATAATGTTGAAAGAAATAAAGCTTTGCTACCATTTTCTTTTGAAAAAGTGTGTTCGCCCTGTATGAACATGTTCTTTTGTAAGGTGCAGGAAGCATGTTTTTTTTTCTATCATCATGCTTTAATTTCCAAATGTTTTGAACTTAAGACGTTTTAGAACCCATCCATAACTTAAAAAACTCAATCATAAAAAATAGTTAGGAAGATGTTTAGTCTGATGCCTTCATCAGTGCTATAAAAGCGATAAAACCATTACTCAAAGCGTCATATGTTTGACTTTATTTTTATATTTTAATTTTTTATTTAGTATTTTTTAATTTTTTATATTTTTAATATAAATTTAGTCATTGTCAATTTTTTACCCTGGTTTTTCTCCCCCATTTTGTATGCCAAGTTATTATCTGTATTCTCAGCTCACCACTCGCAAACCTCCCGGTCGACTTTGGGAACGGCGGCTGGAACACGCGTCCTCCAAAACATGTTCCTGTCAATCCATAATTTTTCTCACTGTGTATCCACAGCGAGGACACTTGACCTATAGTGCCGGAGGACAACACAAATCTGGCGGCTCCACTGCAGAACCACAGGTGCCCTTCGGCCACAGGGGTTGCTGATGCCCGGTGAGCCATGGATTCCCCTGCCGACCTAAGCCCTCCCTAACCAGGCGGCGCTCGGCCAATTGTGCGCTGCCCCCTAGGAACCCACGTCACGGTCAGCTGAGACAGCCTCGACTCAAACCTGCGATCTCTAGGCCATAGGGTGTATCCTGCACTCCACGCAGAGTGCTTTTACTGGATGCGCCACTTGGAAGCTCCCTTCTTTGTAGTTCTAAAATAAATACTTTGTAGTTTTAAAATGCCGGATAATATTTTTGTTAATATTTTACCCTAAATATAAACCTGTCTTGTCTTTTTAATGGTTTGCAATGTGATTAATGAATTACTAAAAAAAAAACAATCCTTTATCAACAGATGTGTAATTCTAAATAAATAAAAGAGGTGTTGTTTGGTATTTGGAAATGTTTGTCGAAAATTTAATAACCTGTCTCTAAACTTTTAAGATTTTAAAAGGTCACAGGTTGATTGCAAGTTTTTATTAGTGTATTTGTGTGTATTTCTCACGAGAGATTAGAAAGCATTTCAGAGTGGTCCCAGTGGAGCTGTCAACATAACAAGGGTGTGTGTTTCAAGTAATCAATTGCAGTGTTAACAAAACATTCTGAACCATCTGCTCAGAGCTTAGTTTTGAGTCTGTCAAATCCCAATATTTGTGGAAGGCTGATTTCCAGGCCCAAGAGGTTCAATGAGGAGGTTTTAGACCCTGAGGCAGCCTGGTATCTGCTGTATGGTTTACAGTCCACACCACTTTGATTAATCATTAAATCTGTGTGGCACAAAATAATATGGATAGGTAGGAAATGCATAGCAAATCAGTTTAGTGCATTTTAAATGTTAGGCCAAATATTACATGCGAATCGTTCATCTTTATAGACTATTAGTAATTTTCTTTTTTTAATTTCCACACTCTCCCAGTTTCATATTGCTGTCAGTTTTCTTTGTCGAATCCCCTCAGCGTGTCAGTAGTTATATAAAAAGTGAGCCAGCAATCCAATATAGAACATTTTAAGGACAGTTTTGACTATGTTACTGCATCTTTTAAAGCACTTTGTGATGGTGGTCCACTATGAAAGGTGCTATATAAAATAAAGATTGACTGATTGATTGATTAACCCAAGGCTTCAATTTTCTCCCCTTTTTCATGGCAAATAGTGCGTTTCTACGGAACTGATTCTTAAGATTTCAAGGTTTGAAGTTAAATTCTGCCTCACATTTTCCACTGCTGCATACTATTCATTTTGCATTTCTCAACAATACCAGAACTACACTGAAATGACTCCTGTTTCTATACACCGAATCCAATTTGACTCTCTATAGATCTTAAATTCATACACAAAGACAAAGTAAATTAATGTGAGATTACCTTCTATCTCGGCGTGAGTGACTCAGAATTTAGTACTGCACTGCAGCTTGCCAGGAATGACTGAATGAATGACTGGTAGTGACATGACAGCTGTCAGCTATACAGTATAAATCTGTGCCCTGTCACGGCTCTCTGTGCAGCATCTTAATTTATTGTGTGATCTATAAATATTTGCTGGGGCAGCGTGTTGAGGTGCTATAGCTTCTCTAAAAACGTAGGCTAATAGGGTTAATTGTCATGTTAAACCCCAACTGTAGACGGAAGTCTGCTACTGTTTTTTTTTTTTTTTTTATTGTTTCTCTGGGGAAAACTCAGCCCAGATGGCATTTTCCTGAAGGCTGTGACCCACAAGGGGCTTGCGGAGCTGGAGAACAAGGTGCATCTTCTCAGACTAATTAATTTACTATGATAGCACCTGTTTCAGAATAGATAGGGCTGGGAAGGGAAACAGTCCCCCGGCACAGTGGTAGGCTCACTGGTAAAGGGGTTTGAGCTGATTATATTAAGCTGATGCTTTGATCATCTAAAGGCGTTAAAATGGAAATATGTTTTCACTGGCTGCTGGCCTCAGAAAAAGAGCAGTCTGGGGATACAGCTGATTACTTTTGACTGCAAAATCACACAAGGGCTGTGCTAAATAAGAATATCCTTCTTTTAAGCTACTACTGTTTGAATTTTATTGTAACCACTTATGGATGCGTGCACAATGTAGAGGTGCTGTGACTGTTTCTGTATTTTTGCTACATTATATATATATATATATATATATATATATATACATACACAAATCATTGCATGAACTTTCTTCTAATGACAATGCTAATAATATGCAATATGTTTCAAATTTGTATTATAACCTTTTAATGACAAAAAAAACATAGCCTGCTTGTGAATGGATTTAGGATATGCTAATTTGCCCTCACTTTCACTTCATTTATTTCCCCCGAATGCCCCTGAAGGATTACCAATAATTATATCAGCCATGATACACCGTAGAACAATTTCCCTTGTAATATACACATAAACACATCTCTTTCAGGAAGAACAAAATATTTTTTTTAATTTTTTTAATTTTTTTGTTATTTTATTTTACTATAATTTTACAAATATATTTTTTGGTCTTTAAATGTTTTTGTATTTTTTGCATTCACATATATTTCAGATCAAACAAATTAATAAAACAGCCTTTTCGACAGAATATGCCAGCGTAGACTAAATGCCCGGAAACATACAAAGTGAGTGTTTGCACAGCACTGTGTGTTTGTCATTGTAGCACTCCATTAGCACGTTGTTTTTCCAAAATTTAATTTCCCTCAGTATTGGGTAAGGTGCCCACTTTTTTATTTATTTTTTTATTTGCTTGACCTAGAAATTGTTATTTCACGCTTTGCATAATTAGATGTTTCATCTTTCAGCTCTCTGGCATTAGTGCTCATTCAATTTCTTTCCTAGTTTCCCCGTTACACATTTTCAAATAAAGCCAAGTGAGAGAGCTAAGGAAGGCATTCGGTTGGGTTGGGTTCTAAATAATCTTTTATATATTTTTATCAGGTGACCTTAGGGATGTTATCCTTGTATATTTTTCATCTATTTTCTGGGGAGATTTCTTTTCTGTTATCTGTGTATTATACATGGCACCATAAAAACCCTTTGAAGCTGATACTGTCTCCTCTGTTTTTCATGACGCCTCTTGTGCCACAAGATGAAAACCGTTCGACATTAAAATGCAATGCTTTCTGTAAATAAGAAGCTCACCCTTTAAGGCTAATAACTTGTGTGTTGCCTTAAAGCAAGTGCAAATACCCATTTTCAGTGAGCAGTGCAATATTATTTCTCCATGTAATCAAGAAACTGTGCACTGCAATAACTGAAAGTAAGCAGTATCTTTTTCATGTTATACCTTTTTGATTTGTTTTATTCTTCTCAAACAATTTGCTTTTGATTGAAAATGGCCCATTATCTGTTCGAAGGTCCACCAGTAAAATCTGCTGTAGTCACTTACCTTTGGTTTTCCTGGACTGCTTACAATTACTTGTGTGTAATTGTACAATAAATCTCACCTAATTCCAGAGCATGACTGTGTATTGAAAACATGCAGAATAATATAAATTGTTTATATTATATGCAGATAGTAATGTAATTATCAGAGTGTAACATGCACTCATGTTAATATATGTGCTTGATGCAAGCTGCATATTATATGAAAGGCGTGCAATATCTGTTATAGTATGCTAGTTAGTTAAAGAGAGATGCATGGTATACAGCACAATAATTGTTTTCCCCAGCATTTACAAGTGGTTTGGTACTGTATGTTTCATGTGCTTACATATGTACAGAGACATATGCTTCATTTTTTTAAATACATTTTTTACACTTGTATTTTTGTCTTTGTAATTGTTGCAGGACTTCCTCATATTATCTCATGCATTCTTTGTATGCAAGGCCCACAATGCCAAAGAATGCTTAGATACAATATGCTGTTTGTTGAACTGTGTTAGGGGCTTTGTCTGACCAGTATAAATATAGATAAATGATCAGCCAATCTTAAATACCAAGTTAATTTTATAGCATAATAATTATCTCCTACCACATGGAATCATTAAATGGGTCATTTACCATAGGATAGATAGCACTGTTCATTGCCAGTGGAGATACAAACTGGATTAACAAAGTCTTTGTATGTACCTATTAGTTTTAAATGGATAACTCCTTTTGCCTGAAACACACAAGGTTGTTCCTGAGACACGCATAACTTAATACTAAAACTGATTGCATTGTGCATGCTCATTTTGTAAGATTAATTAGTGTTTGCTGAGCACCATTTGATCCTGTACCTCATCACAATAGCTGATAGTACAGCAGATTTCACACGTATAGGCTTTGAGGTTTGTTTGTATTTTCCTTTATTTTTTTTTACCTGTAGGGTTTCAACGACTACCGACAGCCTTTTGGCCTCTTCTGAGATTAAAGAGTCTATGTTGTAGTTGCTTGCATGCATCCACAAGCCTGAATAGATTTACATGGTTTGCTTCATAGACTTTCTAATTCTGTTTTGAAGGATAAGTAGCAGGCTTGCATCTGTGTATTCTTGGTCTAACATACTGAAAAAGCAGTCTCTGTAACTAACATTTTCTCTATTTTTTTCTTTCTTTTTCAAATCAATATATCCCATGCGCTGCAGTGATTATAGTCTAAAGGTTTTCCACTTACCTTGCTTTGAACAAAGGGCTTCCAGTGAAAGGGTAGTATTCACATGGTTAGTCTCTAATAGTCTTCCTCTACCGCGTCTTGGCTGAAGCAAAATCTGTTTTACGCAACCACAGTCTGAATCACATCCAAATTATGCAACTCCAGTATAGCTTGATAATGCAAGGTTATTTACCTTAATCTGCAAGTGCAGATTGTTAGTGTAACCTGCAATGCTAAGATAGGCGTTATGAATAATAATGAGATCACTAAAGCATTTATGTACAAAACAAATAAGTTACCAGTATATATTTTGGTAATTAATTGTATTCTATGCAAAGCTTAAGTGGTTTAAATTGTATGTGGATCTGTATTGTTCAAATCATTCTGACAACACCACACTGCTCTCATTATGGTTCACAAAGCTTTGATTCTCGAGTTTTTCATAGTTAACGAATGCCAGGTTGTCTATTAAACCCCAGACTTGAGGTATCCCATACTAATGTAGCCAAACACTTACAGTTCTGATGTCCTGCATAGGCCTACTTTACACCCAGGAACTCGAAAGTGGATGTCAATATGCAAACGGCCTCTGGAGGACAAAGGCCAGCCCTGCAGGTGTCCTTTTGAGCTCACCAGGTCCTCTATAGTACGATAAAGATAAACAGTTCCAATCACAACAGCGCCAGAGACAATGCAACGCTTCCTTTGGAATCCCCAGCAAACACCTGTGACTTTGCACAGTTAGGACACAAACCTGCGTTCTCCCGACTCACCCTGCACACCACTTGGCCCTGTTTTTAAGAGGTGAGCCATTCCAGGCTAAAAATGGTAACTATTGTTATAAAAATTGTTGAAAAAAATTGTTAGTGAGTGCATTAAAAGAAAAACACCACTTTGAGAATGATTGATTTGCGCCCAAAAGAGTTTGGAACTTCCAAACTTAGCTAAAACCATCACATTATTTAACATGTGGTGTGTTTAGCATATGTTTTACTACAATATCATCAGCTAATTAAATGTTTTAGTCTTAGCACAAATGAGAATAACTGGGTATACATGTTTGTATTTATTATGTAACCCTTTGGGTAATCCCATCTAATTTCTTTATAATTTAGCAAACTTGATACACAGGGGGGAAAAAAAGGATTGTTATATATTTGTAATTATATAATGGCAAGTAAAAATAGAGGAATCACATTGACTAGCAAGTGTTACAACTTGTGCAGCATGCCTGATTCACTTTGATAGGGATGGGGTGGGATGGGGGTGCCATTTTATAAACGCAGTAGTACACCCTAGGGTGTTCAAATATGGTCCAATACCCATAGACCTAGTCTTTTTATGCCCTATATTTGCAGGTATTAGACCATACCCTGTCGCATTTTGTAAGTTTTATTGACTGCTCCAGGGACTTTTAGAGCTACTATCAAATACATTTTGATTTAAAAAAATGGTTTATTTATTTATTTACATTTTCATCTGAGTTTAAATTTGACTTTTACTTTGTTCTGGTGACTCAGTAGAGCATTAAGTGAATGTACAGGTTTTCAGGTTTTTATTGTGTGTGTGTGTATATATAAAACGCCATATTTTTACATGAATATATTTTTTGCACTTACCTACATATGCACAGGAAGAATACAATGCTGTATATCTTAAATTATACAATACTGTGTATAAAATTATGTGCAGTATACATTTGAAAGCTTTCAGTAATGAAGAACAACCCATTAAAACTGTTGTATTAAGTAGTATACAGTAAATGGCACAATTAGCAGCAGTTTAAATTAGCAAATAAATTGTCATTGCAGAATAAGGGGGATTACAGTATAGTTTTAATGAACAGATAATAAAATGCAATATGATTTCCTATTCACACTGGTTTTATATCATTTTGAATGTCTTATTTTGTGTTTGAGGAAATTGCTACTTCTGTAAGTACACATGGGCCTTAAACATCTCTCTCTTCCTCTCTCTCTCTCTCTCTCTCTCTCTCTCTCTCTGTCTCTGGGACATTAGTTTGCTTTATTGATGTTAGAAAAAACTTTCGTCAGATCCACATGCCTAGACAATAAGTAATTGAACCATATTTTCTTTGCAATTTAAAAAGGCATAATCTCCTCCTAAAGTGCCTAGAAGCTCGGTAGGTTTTTGTTGCTAATTCGTCCATCATCACTTGGTGCAGGCTAGGATCCAAGTCCTGACTATTATATCTGTTTGCTGTCTCTTTTTACTGAACACCTGTTTTTACCACACAGATGTATATCTTGTGAGATGCAAAATCTAAATAATTTTAAAAAGGAAAGGGACAATTATAGACAATTTCATAAGAAAAAAGACCATCTGTTCCAAATATTATCTCCAGTTTGCTTTTGCCTTTGTGTAGGCTGACAGCTTTTTAAAGAGACTCATGAAATGTGTACTTAAGATCTGTTGAATGCTTCTAGGTAGGGTTTTAAAGAGCAACATAACACATTTCAGCCATGATATAAGGTGAATAGATGTGTTATAGTTGAAAAATGTGTAATATGTAACAAATGCATTAATTAGAAGGTGTAAAGATTTATTGATTTATTGATTTATTTTTAAAATCCCACTGATTCTGATGTCGTGCATTGAATAATGACTTGTTCAGTTTTATCAAATACTCAAGGGGTACACTGGTAAGCCAGGGCAAATTTATTGACTTTTGTTGGTCATTAGGTTATAGGTACATTGGCAATCAAACAGCATAAGAAAAGTTACGAACTATAGGTGGTAATTTGGCACATCTATGATTGTTCCAGTTACTAATATCCAAAATATTCAAGGACTACATCCAAACAGCTTTTGAATGATCCCAATGAGTGAGCAGCATACATCCATCACTGTGTGAAAGTGTCTCTGTTCTGAATCATTTAAATGTGTTCTCTGGTCCTGGATTAAATAGATCAAATCTCTCCTAACCCTTCAGTTTTTGGTTCAATTCCATCAACCTATCCTCAAAACTCATTGAGCTACTTTTTGTAGTATGGTGATCAAAACTAATTAAGTGTGGCCTCACTAGGTTATGTACAACTGCCCTTGATTTCTTCTTGGTGAGTAGCAGATTGTGTACTGATGCAGCAGCGTTCCCATAGCTTTGGGTGTTGGGACAAGCTATTACTTTTTAAAAAACGGAAATCGAAACATCTCAGAATACAGAGTTGTTTTTTTTGTTTTTTTGTTTTTTTAACCGTGTTACTTACAGCTGTTGCTCCACTTATCGCTGTTATTTCACTTCAAAGTGAAATTGTGATCGTTTTGATATTTATGTAGAATATATTTGAGTGCTTTGGCAGAGTACAAGCTCCGTGATTGCACCTGTGTGGCTCCAATTTGTTGCTGCCTTAAATATGTAGTCATGGTGTTGAACCTCCAGGTGTGCTTGTTTGAATGAAAGGTCCACCCTCAAGCAGGCTGCTGCTTTTCTTCCCTCTTCAATAGGTGCACCTGGGAGTTTGACCTTGTATTCAAATTCCCAGGCAGCTAAAATACAATTAGCACAGACATTGCTGTTTCTGTAGATTTTGAATGACTGCTTAAAATATGTACAATCTGTTTAAAAAAAAAAAAAAAAGGCTGCAAAATTTCTCCTATGCTTTCTACTGAAAGTTTCTGTGTCATAAAAATCGGGGAAACATATTGTTCCAACAGTTGAGAGCACAGTTCAGTTGCTAGTATGGTGATGGTGCGAGGTGTAACTTTTAATTGCCAGAAAACTCCCATGCTTGTCTTATAACAGTAGGCACTTGGGATATGAACTAAACAGGTGTTTTAGCAATGCTTGATTACACAATGTGTTGATCATATGTTTTCATTGTGTGAGTTAGTTTGTAGATTGTGCTGCTTTGTGAATTTGTCACAGTTAATAAGTATCTAAGTGTAAATGGTTGGGTTCAGTTTACTGCAGTTACTGTAGTGTTCATGTTTACAAATATTTGTAAATGGAGATCGCCCATATATACAACCATACAATGTGTTAATGCAACATGTTCAACATTACGTTTCCAGAACCTATTCACATAGAAATACAACAAGGCACTGTATTTCTAAATGTTTTGGCAAAAGGCTTTAATGTGTGGATTTTATCAGTTTGCAAAGGAAAGCTTGACTACAGCTGGTGAACGTTAATACGATGTTTAGCCCAGCAGCTGTTATTTATGCAGGTTATTATGACCTGAGTTTTTACATTTTAACAATATACATTTTCTTAATGATAATACCACTGCACCTTCTCAAATCAATAACAGGAGCTACATAACATCCTAGTAACAAGATGCTTCCTAGCAAGCCTGGAGAACAGTGCACAGTGAAACAAAAGACTGCAATAAACAATGTCTCCTCTTGTGACTAGTATTGAATACAGTAGTAGCTATCAATAATGAGCAAGCAAAGGGGACTGAGTAAGATGGTCTCAACTGATAATAGTGCTAACAATAGAGGGGGATCCTCAGATTGATTCGAAATTGAGGGACTGGCAGAAAGTAATCTTCATGTTGTAACTATCTTGAAGTGAAGGTAACTAGAAGGAGTCTTTACTGTACATTGTTGAATAATGATAGAAACACTACATTCTACAGGAATTCAACTGAAGCTTCCAGCAAGTGCGTCCACCCTGTTGGGTACAAGTTTTTTTTTACTTCTGAATGACTTTTGAATTTATGCTGTATTATGTTGGCAGGTCTGTTACTTACATTGTTAAAAGCCATTCTTTAGGACCCCACTGCTTCAACACCATTTCTTAGATATGAAATGAATTATCGACATGATTGGGATGTTGGGTACTAAGCTTAAAAGACCAATAGATTCATCATGTGATTCTAGACAGAGAAGATAGTGGAGCACTCATGTGTAGAAGCCATGGTGAAAGACATCGGGGGCAGGTGATTTCCCAGGGGGCATTGCTGTGTTGCAGCCTGTGTTTCTTTCTGCTCTCTTACTCCTGCTTTTAAAGCTCTGTACTTGATGCTGGCAGCCAAAAACCAGCACAGAAAAAGGTCTTTCTTGCCACTGTAGTATATCGTTAAGATGAATATAAGTATTCCTCAAATAGTCAGTGGATAAACCTTTGATACTTAAATACTGTAAAACACAAAATATGTGCAGCAATTTGTGTAATTACCACTGTGGATGTATTTACAGCAGCAAACATGTAGTAATTATGCAGATTTTGAAACATGTATAGCTTGGTGATTTTTACAAAATTACTTATTTCTTGCTCACAAACATTTCATGTTTTACAGTATGCTAATCCTTCAGAATTGTATTCAAGAAACATAAAAGCTTTGGTATTGAAAAATGAATCAGATTCCTAGTGAATCAATTCCCAAAACACATAAAAAAGCTAATGTGACAAAATCTGTAGCAACAAATATAGGTGAATCCAAGAACTAATGCAAATACAAGTTAGAGAAATGCATTGGTTTTTAAAATCTTGGCAGATGACTAACAGGGATATACAAGTATATCCATGGCCATGGAAAGTATTGTGAACTTTTCTATGTGAGAAAAAGACATTTTCCATGCTTCCTGTAACATTTAGATTGCTGCAAATATATGATATGCTTCAGGGATCAATTCTATTGATGTGAGGGTGTAAAATGCATGTTGGTCAGGCAGTCACTTTCTTTTCACGGTGGTAGCCTTTATTTTAGGGCAAGAAAATATTCCTATCTGTTTTTCTTTTCTGAAGTGACTAACAAAAAGCCTGTGGAAGAGAAAGGAAAGGGATATGGATACACAGTTCAGATAGTGCTCAGAGACAGCCCCAAAGGAAAAAATATACAGGTAACCTTATTAATCTGTATACTGTAAATATTTAAATGTATAGAGGGTATCACCCTGATTTGCATGAACCAGCTCTTGGCACTAAAAATAAGTGGTTGATGCATTGGAGGGTCCCTGGTGCTGTAAAGTGCTCTAAAAAGTAATAACGTATCCCTTGATTTTAGCAGAATTATAATGTGCTGCAACACTGGGCAATACAATGTTGAATATTGCCAGCATAACAAAGACGGCAGTACGGGCGTATCCCAATATTTACAGTAATTCTTACTTGCATGTAATCTTTATCAGATGTAGTATAGTTACAGTAGAAAAACAGTTTATGTTGGCAGAATCTATTATTGGAATGTAATCCCCTCCTTTCTCTAATTCATATGTTAAAAAAAGATAGTGATATTGAAAACAGGATAGTTGCATATACAGTGGCTTGCGAAAGTATTCTCTATTCCCAAATCTCTGAAAGACTGAAACAGGTTTCCCTCAAGAATTTCCCTGTATTTAGCACCATCCATCATTCCTTCAATTCTGACCAGTTTCCCAATCCCTGCTGATGAAAAACATCCCCACAGCATGATGCTGCCACCACCATGCTTCACTGTGGGGATGGTGTTCTCGGGGTGATGAGAGGTGTTGGGTTTGTGCTAGACATAGCGTTTTCCTTGATGGCCAAAAAGCTCAATTTTAGTCTCATCTGACCAGAGTACCTTCTTTCATATGTTTGGGGAGTCTCCCACATGCCTTTTGGCAAACACCAAACATGTTTGCTTATTTTTTTCTTTAAGCAATGGCTTTTTTCTGGCCACTCTTCTGTAAAGCCCAGCTCTGTGGAGTGTGTGGCTTAAAGTGGTCCTATGGACAAATACTCCAATCTCCGCTGTGGAGCTTTGCAGCTCCTTCCAGGTTATCTTTGGTCTCTTTGTTGCCTCTCTGATTAATGCCCTCCTTGCCTGGTCCATGAGTTTTGGTGGGCGGCCCTCTCTTGCCAGGTTTGTTGTGGTGCCATATTCTTTCCATTTTTTAATAATGTCTTTAATGGTGCTCCGTGGGATATTTAAAGTTTCGGATATTTTTTTATAACCCAACCCTGATCTGTACTTCTCCACAACTTTGTCCCTGACCTGTTTGGAGAGCTCCTTGGTCTTCATGGTGCTGCTTGCTTGGTGGTGTTGCAGACTCTGGGGCCTTTCAGAACAGGTGTATATATATTGAGATCATGTGACAGATCATGTGACACTTAGATTGCACACAGGTGGACTTTATTTAACTAATTATGTGACTTCTGAAGGTAATTGGTTGCACCAGATCTTATTTAGAGGCTTAATAGCAAAGGAGGTGAATACATATTCACGCACCACTTTTCTGTTATTTATTTTTTAGAATTTTTTTAAACAAGTTATTTTTTTCATTTCACTTCACCAATTTGGACTATTTTGTATATGTCCATTACATGAAATCCAAATAAAAATCAATTTTAATTCCAGGTTGTAAGGCAACAAAATAGGAAAAATGCCAAGGGGGGTCAATACTTTCGCAAGCCACTGTAGGTCAGGGACTTTTATTCATTTATGAAGAAAAAGTAATTCATGACACACCTCACTCTTCAATCAGGAATAAAACAGAGCGCTAAAGGAAAGGGTGTTGTGAAACCCTCAAACCCGGTCATGCTCTATGAACTAAAGCACAATGTCTTCTGTGTGACTGGTGACTGACTCCAAGCCAAATAAATAAGGTGAGTAGCTTTTTTACATTTTTATTTAAAGGCTGAAAAAACAACTTTGTATTTAATTTATTACTTTGAGTCCAGCGTAATGTAATGGTTTATAGATATATAAAACAACATGGAAAAATGCTTTGCATAGCACATTATTAATTGCAGTTCAATTTAATGGAATACATTGAACATCGTCTTTCAGTAATTACAATTTTTTTTTTTCAAAAGATAAAATAGTAATTTGGAAATTAGATCAAATTTCTACTTTCTACAGATTTAGATAAATTAGAAAAAAAAATGAAATTAGTGTTTATGTCGGTGAACACAAATCTATTCATACCTCATGTATTGACTGTGTTGTCAGCATCTGTACATAAATAAAAACTATGCACAGTGTTTCTTTTAAACAAATAGAACAAAATAATCTTAAAAGAGGTTGTAACATTAATGTGCATTAGGCCCTTGTAATAAATAGTATGATGACTGTGTGTCCTTAAATTCTTCATTTTTATACTTCCATATAATGTCCTAGTCTAAGTGTAGTTGCTTTTATATTTCTGAACATATATATATACATTGTCAGGGGAGAGGGGGGGGTATGATTTCAAAAAATGTCAAAATATGTCAAACATGGGCACCTCTCAAGGATTTCATTAACTGAAGCTTTGGTTATAAGTGTCATCTTGTCAAGACCCACCCATCTCTTCTAGTACATTATCAAATGCACTAATTTCCTTGCTGGGCTTGATGTTTATTGTGAAGCTGAAATTGAAAATGGTTGGTAATGGAGTGAGCTTCAATCCTAGACCAATTCTGAATCTAAATTACTTGCTTCTTTTCAATGGCATCGACAGAGGAGAGCTTTGTGCTCCTCGTACCTAATCAACCCTTACTGTGACCCCAGATTCAGCAGCCTTCATGGATTAATAATAAAATCCTTGCTTCAAACAATTATTTGACCCTTTTATTCTGAAAATTAAAGAATGTGAAATTAATTATTTTTTCTAAGCTCAGCGTGTTGTAGAGCACCACTTATTTTGATCTTTGACCTATAAACTGGGTTTCTTTTAAATGTGTTTTTTATTATGAGGTATAGGCTTTTTTACAACAGGTTCAGTTATTTATTTATTTTTTGCAATAGTGTGAAAATGCTAATATATATATATAAAAATATATTCAGAGGAAAAACATATAGTTTATAGTGCTTGCTTTTTATCTTTATGCTGATAGTGTATGAAGCATTAATAAATTATTTATTAATTCATTAGTTAGGCTGTATTTGAATTATATATATATATATATATATATATATATATATATATATATATTATATATATATATATATATATATATATAATTTGAACAGAGTTTCGTTACATTATACCACGTACATTTAAAAGTCTTAATTAATTCAAAGATAGTCTTATCAGTTTTTTTTTTTTTTTCTTTTATGTATGCTTGATTTTATTCTCTACTTTACTGTCATTAGTCCAAACAAAATCAGATGGGACAGAAGTTACACCTGCACATCCCTAGTGATCACTTTTTGGAGCACATTGCTTCAAAAATTCAGCAGCTATAAATATTTTATACTGTAATATGTTAAAGTAAAACCAGTTTACATGTCTTACTTTCATGTAGTCTGCAAAACTTTAACCACGTCAATTTAAATGGTATATTCAGGGTCAAAGCAGGTCACTGGCACCTGGTTGGTTAAAGAGAAGTTTAACTGTTTAAATAATGTACCTGTGGGCGTGGCACTCAGTATTTTATTAATAAATAATAAACAAAATAAAGGTTTAAACAAAACCAACACAAACAAATAAACACACAAATAACAAACAAGCATGCTTAGCAATTCTTATATTCTTCCACAGACTTACGTCTCTCCTCTGACACTCTTCCTTGAGCACAGACAGCTGCAGGCTTTTATATTCTGGCCGAGGGGTTAACTAGCTATTAATTAATTACCTTATTACTTCTCTAGCCATAGTCCGTACGAGATTAAATAAGGATGTGTGACTGTCAGCTAGTTATATAATCATGTGGCTGATCAGTCAAGCATCCTCAAGAGGTATTTAAAAATAAAAAAAATAACCTGGCGGATGGCATCTTGCCCGTCTGGCCAAACAATACATCATAATAATAATAATAATAATAATAATAATATCAGACGGCTTTCGCCGTCGCATTAACACAAATCATAATACAAAACAATAATAAACAAAGGGGTGGGACACTCCACCACACATGCTCCCTCTTGTGTGCAACACACATGGCCTTAAAGACCACCTCCCCCCTTAGTCCCCAAAATCCCAGTTTATAGTCCTGGCCCAGGAATGGAATGGGCAGCAACGGGCCAAAGGTGGCGCCACGGTGGGAGGTCCTACTCCCACCCCAACAGCTGTAGCAGCCAGGATGACTGCGCACAGGCTGGCTCCTCAGGCCAAGGCAATCCTGGCCGCTGCCCGGCTGTCTGTGGGGTGGTCTCCTGACCTTCCTCCCCTTCTCTGTAGCTGGCAGCTCCCCTTTATTGGGCTCCGGCCACAGTATTTCCTGCAGAAAAGCAAGGCTGACAGCAACCCCAAGCGAAGCAGTTCTGGCGACCCCAGACGAAGCAGTTCAAGCGAGTTTTCCTGAAGGCATGTGGGAGACTCTGAGACCAAGTGGAAGAAGATTCTGTGGTCTGATGAGACCAAAATAGTGGTGTTGGTGGCAGCATCATGCTATGGGGATGCTTCTCTGTGTCAGGGCCTGAAAAGCTCGTGAAGATAGTGGGCAAAATGGATGAAGCAAAGTACAGCGAAATCCTGGAGGAAAACGTGCTGAAGTCTGCTTAAGAGACCTGGGACTTGGGAGAAGATTCACCTTCCAGCATGACAATGACCTCAAACATACAGCCAAAGCCACACTGGAGTGGCTTAAAAACAAAAAGATCAATGTCTTAGAGTGGCCCAGTCAAAGCCCAGACCTCAATCCAATTGAGAATATGTGGAAAGAGTTGAAAATTGTTGTTCAGCAAAGGCCCCCATCCAACTTGACAAAGCTTGAGCAATTTTGCAAAGAAGAATGGGCAAAAATTGCAGTATCCAGATGTGTAAAGTTGGTAGAGACTTATCCAAATAGACTCATGGCTGTAATTGCTGCCAAAGGTGCCTCTACCAAATATTAACTCAAGGGGGTGAATAGTTGTGCAATCAATTATTTTCTGTTTTGTATTTGTAATTAATCGAGACCAATTTGTAGATTTTATTTTTCACTTTGACATTATGGACTTTTTTTGTGTTGATCATTGGCAAAAACTCCTAATTAAATCCATTTTGATTCCATGTTGTAGCAGAGTAAAATGTGGAAAAGTCCAAGGGGGTAAATACTTTTGAGAGCCACTGTATCTCCCCAAGCGATGCGAAGCAGCAGGCAACCCAGGCGATGCGAAGCAGCAGGCAACCCAAGGCGATGCGAAGCAGGCATCCTTGGGTGGAGCGAGACGTGCATCCTTTGGCGGAGCGAGGTGGGCATCCTTGGGTGGAGCGAGACGGGCATCCTTGGGTGGAGCGAGACGGGCATCCTTGGGTGGAGCGAGACGTGCATCCTTGGGTGGAGCGAGACGTGCATCCTTGGGTGGAGCGAGACGTGCATCCTTGGGTGGAGCGAGACGTGCATCCTTGGGTGTTAAAGATGGAACCAGCAGGAATTCACCCTCTGCTGGTTGAGGTGGCGGAGGCAGAGGCAGCTCCCGCTGCTCTGCTCCTTGTGGTGGAAGAGGTGGAGATGGGAGCAGCGTGTAGTCTCCTGGTGACAAAGGTGGGAGCAGCGTGTAGTCTCCTGGTGACGAAGGTGAGAGCAGTGTGTAGTCTTCCCCTGTTTCAGGGGACTGGAGCGGCTCTCCTTCACTTGCAGGGGACTGGTACGGCTCTTACGGCCTGTGATCGTGCTGTGCAGTGAAGATAGTGCTCAGGGGTTAGTGCTTTCTCTGTGGTGGTAGCTCCTGGTTCTCTTCCTCCCGTGGTAGGGATAGAGGCAGAGGCAGCTCCTGCTCCTCTCCTTGTGAGGGTGGTGGTGAAACCAGCAGGTATTCTCCCTCTGTTGGTGGTGGAGGAACCAGCAGGCATTCTTCCTCTGCTGGTGGTGGGAACGACATGTTGTCCTCCCACAGTGGTGGAGGTAGAACCAGCAGGCATTCTCCCTCTGCTGGTGGAGATGGGAACAGCAGGCACTTTTCCTCCGCTGTTCTTGTCTTGGGCTGTGGACCTGGGGGCTTCCCTTTCTTGGGCTGCGGATGCTCAGCGTACTCCCTCTTGGGCTGTGGATGTTCGTGCTCCTGCCCCTCAGGCTGTGGAAGCGAAACCAGCAGGCACTCTCCCTCTGCTCATGGAGACGGTAGCAATGGCACCTATCCCTTTGGTGCTGGAGATGACAGCGATGGCTTCTCTCCCTTTGGTGCTGGAGATAATGGGGATTCTCCCTCTTGCGCTGGAGATGGCAGTGATGGCTCCTCCCCCTCTAGCACTGGAGACAGTGGGGCTTCTCCCTCTTGCACTGGAGATGGCAGCGGTGCTTTCTCTCTCTTTTGTGCTAGAGACGGCAGCGATGGCTCCTCTCCTTCTACCACTGGAAATAGCAACGATGGCTCCTGCCCCTTTGGTGGGACCAGAGGTAGTGGGACCCCTCCCATATCTGCAGCCAGGTAATTGAGCACCATTGCTGCGATGTCTGGGAGGGACGCTGGGTGGTGTTGCTTTTCCCAGGTCTCCCAACACTCCCCATCTCAGACCCACAGCAGGTTAATCGCCTCTGGGAGGTCCCTTACCATCCACCCATTAGCCAGTCCCAGATTTCCCTGGATGTTGGCCCTCAAGCGAGTGGGGTTTCTTCCACCGACGCTCGATGCTTGGGCTCCTCCCTCTCCTGCCATAGAGGGGGTTGGTCAGGTGCTATGTGCCCGACCTCGTCAACAGCAAAGCACCACTCCTCCCCCTTCAGGCAGATGAGGCAGACTTCCGGCGTGGAAGAGACAGCGCAGGACCTGCAACCAGCCCTGCATTGCTGCTGATGCACTCACTGCTGCTGGTGTTGCTGTTGCTGCTGCTTCCTCCGGCCGCTTCTTCCTATTTTTTTAAATATTTTTATTTTCAAAACCAAAAAAACTACTTATGTTGCGAAAAATAAAGTTCACCTGCCGTATTCCTGGTCTGACGCTTGGAGGCGATGTAATCCCACTTCTGGACACCAACTGTGAAAGGGATGGCTTTACAAGAGTGATGTCAGACTAGAAGCACATATCAAAAAAGTGAATGGCGGAGGAAAATTGAGCTGTGGCGCTCAGTATTTTATTAATAAATAATAAACAAAATAAAGGTTTAAACAAAACCAACACAAACAAAAAAGCGCGTTGGCCAAACAAATAAACACATAAATAACAAACAAGCATGCTTAGCAATTGGTATACTCCTCCACAGATTTACATCTCTCCTCTGACACTCTCCTTGAGCGCAGACAGCTGCAGGCTTTTATATATTCTGGCCGAGGGGTTAGCTAGTTAAATAATCAGTAGCTGATCAGTCACTGATCAGTGACAGCGTCTCGCTCGTCCAGCCAAACCATACATAATAATAATAATAATAATAATAATAATAATAATAATAATAATATCGGACAGCTTTCACAGTCGCATTAACACATAAATCATAATACAAAACAATAATAAACAAAGGGGCGGTACACTCTGCCAGAGTTTCTTTTCATTGTTAACACCCTGGCAACTTTTTACCCTTGTAACTTTAAAGTCTGTTTCAAAGCTCTTTTCAAAATGTCCGCTGTAGTGCACTGATAGTGTAAGGATTATTGCCCACATTGTCAAACAGCTAACACAGCAATAATGAGCCATGATATGGTAAGGAAGCCAGAGCACTTGTTATGTTTTGGGGTTTTTTTTTTCTCTCTCTTCCTGCAGGGATTTAGAGGACAGATCTCAAACCCCAGTGGACTAGAGCGACCAATTTTTTAAAAGAGCTTTGAAACAGACTTTAAAGTTACAAGGGTAAAAAGTTGTCAGGATGATAACAATGAAAAGAAAAATGACAGGAACATTATTTAAACAATTGTAGTAACACGTGGGGATATATAACACTATATTTTTCGGGAATCCCACTACTTACTCTTTACGTAGAATAAACTACCTGAAAATAAGACATGCAAACTGATAGAAATGGTGGGTTTCTTTCAGAATTGCTGTGCGAGTGGAAGCACACGACAGGTAATATTTAGAGAATATTTTAAATAGCTTTCACTAACATGGTACTTATCTTTTAAGTATGGAACAATAGTGTCAATGTGAACACATTTGAAAGAATGTTAATAGAACCAAAAAAAAACTATATAATTTATGGATTTATAAATTGGGGTGGGAATCTATCTGTTTTTGTGTGATCCCCCATTAACAAAACATGCCAAGCTATGAATTTGTTTGGTTACTAGAAATGTATAAGCTCTGAGGACTGGAATTACACCTCAGTAGACCTCAATATGCAGATAATTGTTTTTCTTTCTTTTTTTTTTTTTTTTTAGATGTGGAAGATAGCATATTAATGGCTTCATATTACTGCTTTGAAAGTTATAAAACAAATATTTCTGTGCATACAATACGCAAAGCATATTCTAGCCAATATTCATGGGTCTAACAAAAATAAGTGTTATGCATTTCCATGGTAACAGGTTCCTTTTCATCTAGGCAAGGCTGAAAGTAATTAGCTATCTACATTTCATTGTGTGTGACTGACACTGTGTCTATTGAATGGATCTACAAAATGTATTCCAGGGTTTGAAGTAAGCGGAAGCGTTTCATGAAGGTTGGTTAATTTATTAATTTATTAGTTTACTTGATCGGTAACTGTTGATGTGCACAATTGTGCCATTTAGTGTTGCAGTGATATTATTATACAAGTGTCATATTAATGTCCATTTGTGATAACTGCCTTTAACTTGGGTTGCTTGGTGTGCTTTGAATGGAGTGTAACAAAATCCCCAAATCATAAGATTCTAGACAGTGCAACACCAATGGTGTTAAAAATTGGGACAGAAAATGTTTGTACTTTCTGTTCATTCAGTTTCAATCAGTCTAGTGCATATCCTCAGCCTTCAGTGCAAACACTAACAGCGACACTACCACTATAAAATTCAGACACACAATGTGTTATCCTTGAGCCTGTGAAAGAAAGAACGTGGAGCCCAGTATTCAGAAAACAATACCACGCCAGTAGCCAAGGTTTTATAATGCCAAGTTGTCCTCCTAAAAAAATCCCCAGGCAATTGGTTTGTAGTGGGTCCTAATACCTGTTAACCTGGCTGGAGTTTTGCAGCAGGACTGATTTATTGATCCACTTACTAACATTAATACACACAATAAAAACACAGTGGTTTAAAGTCTGTGTAAAAGCAGGGTTAGAAATGTTAGGGTAGTGGTAATCCACCACTGGTATAAAATAGACCACAATGTATAAGATGCCTTAAATAAGAGCTGTCTGGCCATTTTTGTCTAAAATCCATACTGATGATAAGGAAGGCCCTGAAGGAAGAACCATAAAAACAAAATCAGAAATCACAAACAAAAATAAGAAGGCTATTTAACCAAACTATACACCGCTTCCAAATTATTGTCCTATGTGTACTACTTCAGGATTTTTGTTTCATGTTTACACAAACACAACACAATTTGCTTTTTTGCATTCTGACTTGCAGCTACAAAAAAACTACAGATTGTCCAGCCTTGATCTCTAAATCCAAAGAGACACATTGTGATGCTCAATTGACCATCCTTTGAACAAATAAACATCAACTTGGAGCATTTAAGATTGTGGTTTCCAAGTGAGAGTACCAGCATCAGTTTGTTTAAAGTAGCCTGTGGCAGGCTGGTGAGTGGGTAGAGGCCCAGAGACAGTCTGCAGTTCAAAAAAATACTAATTTTATTATAAATAACACAAAATAAAAGTGCAGAAGGGCAAAAAAGGGATTTTAACACAAAAAGAGAGACAAAAAGCAAAATGTACAAAATAAAGGTTTCCAGGCTGGGCAATGCCTTCACTGGATTCACAGATTTCAAAAATACACACAAACCAAAAACTACCAACCTGCTTCCTCAACTCCCTCCTCTCAACTGAGAAGCAGAGGCCTCCTTTTATGTCAGGTGGCTGGGCGCTGATTGATTGTTAATTAACCTAATCAACTAATCGACCCCAGCCACCTGAACATAATAAACCCAGGCAGGTAGGGGAAATTAACCCCATCCCTGCCAATTTAAAAAGGGCAGAGCTTTGCTCTGCCACATAGCCATTTTACTTTATGCAAGCTAGATATTTACATTGACTGGTAGTAGTGCTATTGGTAACTGGTATTATAGAGGCCATTTGAACTAGATGTAGCAGTACTGAACACTTTTGTAGTGGTTTTCATTTTTCAGTTATTATTTTTACATGTAAATGTAGAGAGAATTTGTTTTGTTTTTTGTTTGCTCAACACACAGGTTATTGTTTCACAGATGAGTTGATTAATGGATACTGTTGATTTCTGAATGGAAATGGTAGCATTCTTTGAATAGGGACACCCACAGTTTTGAAAAAAAGGGCGTTCTGTTTTAAGCCAATGTCTGTAACTTGTTTCCGGGTGGTTTTAATTAATAATTCAGTTTGCCAAGGTTAATGAAATACAAATATGAATAATTGCAAATAATAAAATTTCTCTTAGTTTCATAAATGTTATTTTCCAATTCCAAAATATTTTTTAAATAAATATAATAAGTGGTATCCTATGGTTGACATCACAATCAATTTTAGTAAATAAGTCAATACATTACAATTACTTATTCTAATATTGCGGTATCTGCTTTTCAATCTCATAGGAACACCAACAGATAAAAAAGTATATTAAGTAAATAATTAATAACTTTGAACATACAGTTTTAAAATTGGGATAAAAACTAAATTATTGACTCAATTTAAAATCTAAAGCTAAGACGAATGTAGTTTCACTATGCAGCATCTAAGCAAACCGTGTATGAACCTGCAAAATGGGAGGCGAGATATAACTCAGGATATTTTATCTTTTGGGAGGGAACTGAAGTTACAATTACAAACACCCACATTAGGAACAAATAAACAACAGAGGTTAAGAAAACATGTGTTTTGTCATTTATTAATTGAAGCATCTCATCCAGATATTTGTGTATTTAAAAGCATATGGAAGTATACTAGCCCTTTATTGTTGTTATGGGAGATTGCTTTTACATTTTAGAATAATTATGTGTAGTCTAAAGAACATAAAAAAGATTATTTTGTTTTTGGAGGGTGGGGGGGGTAATATGTAACATGAGTTTAATAATATGTGTGTGTGTGTGTGTGTGTGTGTGTGTGTGTGTGTGTGTGTGTGTGTGTGTGTGTGTGTGTGTGTGTGTGTGTGTTTATAAAGAAATTACCTCATAGATCTACAGCAGGTTGTATTTTTTTTTTTTACTTTATTGTATTGTATTGTATTGTATGATAATCTATATTATATTGCTGACCCTGGAGTGTGTTTATAGTTTATGTTGAATTTTTGTTTTTCAATGTAAGTTTTATGCTAAATAAAGGACACAGAAAACAGAATTAATACAATACAAAAATAGATCTATAACAATTAACATCTCAGCTAAATATGTTTATATGAAACATTTTATATACATGGCCAACAAACTGTCAAATATATCAAATAACTCTCTTTAAAAGGGGACATGTGTTGTCTAATGCAGGTTCTACAACACTTGAGTGTGTTGTGTTATATTATGTTGTTTTAATACCAACATGTATCCTGCCTTAGCTAAGGCAGAGCACAGCATTTAGATCCAATCTACCCCTGGGACACTGCACACACACATTCGCAAGATTGAAGTGAATCTGATGACGGTTAACTGTTTTAAAGTATTGATTATTAGTACTGATTATTGAGTCTGACACTTGGTTGCAGTGTTTAATCCATTGATGTCCCTTGTCTGCATCATGTTTTCACACATAGCTTGAATGACTTGGAGTGGATTGCTGTTGGCTATTTCAAATCAATTAATCTTTCAATTTCTTTGTTAAACTTGGTGAGAAACCATTGAGAATCAGTTCTCATTTACAATTGGGACTAGACAACTGGGCTTACAAAAGCTAGGTGGGCAGTGTCACTTCTAGGCTCAATTTCAGTCTGGGACACCCATATGGAATGAGGATCAGTTTACATCAGCATGGATTTCCATCGATAAACATCCATTTTCCATAAAAGAATACACCCATTTGTGTGCTGCTGTGTTTATAAAGCACTGAGATTACAGCTAAGATTTCATTTTAGTCCTGGCAATCTGCAACCAATTTCATAGTTGAATATCAGATCTTGAGAAAACGCCATTATTAAAACCTGCTTTTTTTTTCATTAGAGTTTTTTGAAGACAAACAGGAGCTTTAGTCTAGCAATGCGTAAGGAAAGCATGTGTTACTGGGTCGCTACTGTATCTAACATGAAGTAGCACACCAGGGTGATTATTTGATTAATGAATGTGTTTAATTAAAGCTTGCAAAATAAACGTCATGGCCTTCAACAATTGATTAATTGTTGTATATTTAGTTTGGACCATGTGAAGTATTAAACAGTTTTTTTTTTCCTGACAGGTTGCTTATATAAGTGATTCTGTTTGTCAGTAAGTGCTGTATTCTGGGCAGGGCCAGGTTAAGCATTGAAGTCCAGAGAAGCCTGTGCCTGTTTCAGTAGAGCTTATTCCTTTAAGTTATTACCTTAAACAATTATAATTACAGCCCCCTTGAGAAAGGAAACTTGGTATTACATGAAGCTAAACTGATTGTGTAAGCTAGGTCTTGGTAATGAAATGCAGCATTTGTGCATCCCTTCAATGAATGAATCAAAACTGTGCAATAATGGCAGAGCTTTTTAATTGCAACAGAGTGCTATCTGTTATTTTATTGTTTGTTTTATCTATTTTAGTGGCATACATATTTAAATCTAGTGACACTAGGCTTTTTTAAGGGGAAAACATCCAGATAATTAAACATTCAACAAAAGATAAGAATGCGAGCAAGTTTAATTGACTGTGCACATACTGTTTCATTTTTGACAGCAGTAGAATGCAGATTTTTGTAAAAGTTGAAAGTGATGTAGGCATTTTGCTGGACATCTATTAAAATAATAAAATAGAATGATGCCCGTTTGATATTTTGGAGAGATCTTGCATGAAAGAAAGGTTTGGTTATCAGTATAATGTGTTCCAATTCAAAAATTAACTTAAGCCAGTCTGCATTCCCTGTTTGCTGATAAAACTGTATTGTGCTGCTGAAAATGATATGTGACTTTCTAACTCTCTTTATATAGAAACATGTAGCTTTATGTGAGCAAACCTTTATTTTCTGTGAATTATTTTGTTTGTGGTGGATGAAAAAGTCACATGGCCAAAAGGCAGTTCCTTCATTATACAGCTGAAACAATGGAATGTTCATGCCTGCACTAATTATTATTCTGTGAATGTACTAATTTGTTACATCCAAAATGACAGTCAGTTTGGTCCCTGAAAAGGGCAATCTGCCAGCCATTGCAGTCAAGTAAAAGGGCCTCTTTCATTCAGGGTAGTGGGACAAAAAAATTACCCTGCAGCATATGTGGGCAGGCAAGGGCACCATGCCAGCAGCATCCGTCTGGTACCAGGCTTTATCACACAGAGCATTAAACTGAGTCAAGCAGTGACTTCACTAAATGTCACACAGAGCTGCCAGAATTGTTTGCCGCTGTTGCTGAGATAAAAAAAGAGAGCCAATTTTTTTTTTTATTCACAAAGATTTTGTTTTCAATAGTTTTCATGTTAGCATATTTGTACGTATGTGTTTTCGAAAACAAAAGCAACAGCAAAACTATCAGTGTCTCTAGTCTTTTAGTAAAACAACTGAATATGTGAAAATATGTGGTGTATTAAAATTAGAACTTTGTTATAAAAGTGGTCTAATTCCAATAATTTATTTTTGGTATCTTGAAGATTTTGTTTGAAGGAATGCATATATGGCCTGTACTCCAATTCAGAGAACTGTCATTAATTAGTACAATGAATGTTTGAGAATTTTGACAAATGACTGTAATTTACTTTGTTGACTCTAACGTCAGTGAAATTATAAGTGTATCATTTATGGTATACCTTCACAGGTGAGAAACGAAGGGAAATGAGAGCATGAGTTTGAAGATAAACGGTGTTTTTCAAAAACAGAAATCAAATTGTCTACATTTATATTGATGCCAATTGTTACAAAAAATGGCATCTGGGAATGGAGAGAATGAATAGTTGGTGTATTCAATAACAACGACAACACAATTAAAACAAGAAACACACATATGAAATCCTTACTGCTGTGAATCTGAATCTAAATCATATTTCTAGCCAGACATTGAGCCACTTGTTTGATTCATTATTTCTGTTGGAACAAATGTTTCTTCAATGAGACTATACAGCTATCTCATCTGATTGCGAAAGCTTAGATAATCATCAAGCCATTTGTTTGACCTACGACACAGTTAGACATTCATTAATATGCATCCAGCTGTCTGTTTGTGAAGAGGCTCTGTGCTGCACTCTGTGATGGACATTGTTTGTTGCAGTTGAGAACAGTATTTTGGCAGAAAAAGCAACCGAGCTGAGCACACTCTGCAGGCAGACTCATTATGACATAATCCTTCATTAATCCCCTTCCTCTATTTAATAGTTCATGACAGTAGTTTTGGTTCACTTGACCACTTTTTCTAGGTTAAGTTGTGCTGCATAAATGGTTTTATCCAGCTTTAAAATGAATTGTTTATGTTGCTTTAACTTTAAAACTTATGGTAAAACCACGAGAAACTTCAACTTCATGATTTCTTGACTAGGAAATCTTGTTTTTCCGAATATTTCAAGAAAGACAGGATTTTCTTCAGATTTTAGTGAAGAATCATACTTATATAAAAGCATACAGATACATTTGTCTTTACTACTATATAGTTACAATTTTACCTATATAATGTTGACCTCATATCCACTGCCATAAAACTTAATATGAATATTCCTTTGGATACTTTCTAGGCCATGGTGACCTGTTTAAGTGTGTCCTTGACTGTGATTGGCTGAGTAATTGCTAGCTATATCTTGGAAACTTGACTAATCTCAACAGGGGCCTTGTACTGTACTGAGTTGTGTTTATCATTTTCAAGGGATATGTATGTTACAAGCCTTGTTAGATTTTAATAAGAATGTAAGACAGTAACTTTGCTTCATACTGATACGATTTGAGAAGCACAGTAAAGATGGGTATTTTTATATATTAATTTATTTATTTAGTAGTCAGCAATTATTTTTATTATTATCTCCCAATTTAGAATATCCAATTTTTGGTTGGCTCACTGCTGCCACCCCTGCGCTGACTCGGGAGCGGTGAAGGTGAACATGCTGTCCTCCGAAGTCCAGCCGACCACTTTATTTCACACTGTAGACTCACCGTGCAGCCACCTCGGAGGTGCAGTGTCGGATGACAGTGCAGCTCCGGGCAGCTTATAGGCAAGGTTGCAGGCGCTTGGCCAGACTACAGGGGTTGCTGGTGCGCAGTTAGTTGAGGACACCCTGGCTGACCTATTCCTCCTGACCCCGGCGACACTCAGCGAGTTGTGTGCTGCCTTCTGGGAACTCCTGTCCACGGTCAGCAATGGAATAGCCTAGACTCAACCGGTGATGTCCAGGCTATAGGAAGCATCCTGCACTCCACACAGAGTGCCTTTACTCGGGAGCCCTGGCTAACCATCTTTAATGTATTTCTGCTAGGCTACATAGCAAAATGTCAAATGATACAATTCTAATTCTAGAAACCAAACATAAAAGTAAAATAGAAAGGTGAATATACTAAATCAAGTCTACTTTTTTTTTTACAGGAATATGATTGCGGAAATGACATTAAAGTTTAAGATGTTAGATTTGCAGCATTAATAACAATCAATAAGTGTGCAATATTGACCACAAATTGATCACAAAAATGCCTGTGGGTTTATAAGTAAGAACACTTTCATCATCAGAGAAACCATGCTGTACATGGTACATGTACAGTAAATGAGAACAGGCCCCTGCAGATGGAGAGATAAGAAGATATGAGTGCAGTGTGTTTCAACTTGATCTAGGAAGTTCATTTATTTTTTCACTTTGGCAGATACTTTAGGAGCTGTGCCAAATACATTTAAAAATGAAGACATCTGGCAGCTGGCATAATTGCACCTCTTTTGCCAAAGATGACATGCTGCAAGGATTGTTATCGCGAGGTCACTCTCCAGGTAGGCAGCAGTCAGGTGTAGCCTGTGTGTGGTGAACCACAGAGTAAAGTATTGCTGGTTCAGTAACGTGGAAGGGCAAAATCTAGAAAAAAAAAAAGTTTTAAAGAAAAAAGAAAACAGAGGAGAAGGATGAGGTCAGCAGGGCTTGGAGCAATGAAAGGGAATCACGAGGCTGTGACAGGCACATGTAGTGAAGAAAGGGTGTCAGTAACACCAGTGGATTAATATAGTTTATTGTAAGCTCTTGGACCCTGTGGCAGGGCAAAAGCCTTGCATGTGTAAATAATGTATTGTTTATATGTATAGTTTAAATAAAATATTGAACATGTGTGCACTAGATATGGCAGGTTTTTTGAAGTTGTAAATAAAGTTGAAACATTTTGAATTTAAGTTTGGCAGTTATGGGGTTAAATCCAACTCCATGTGCGGAATGTGGCTGGGGCTTAACTGACTAATTGATGATCAATTAAGCCCAGCCACATGGTTTAAAAAAGAGCTGGAAAGCCAGTTCTTTTGGTCTAGTATCAGCAAGTGTGCAGCTTCACTACTGTGTGGAGTGAGTGAGTGAGTGAGTGAGTGAGTGAGTGAGTGAGTGAGTGAGTGAGTGAGTGAGTGAGTGAGTGAGTGAGTGAGTGAGTGAGTGAGTGAGTGAGTGAGTGAGTGAGTGAGTGAGTGAGTGAGTGAGTGAGTGAGTGAGTGAGTGAGTGAGTGAGTGAGTGAGTGAGTGAGTGAATTTTGATCCCACAAACTTTTGTTTTTAGCTGTTTTCTCACTGTGTTTTGTTTTGGAGGTATTATTTTGATTACACTCTGTCTATGTATGTCCTCCTGCACTAGGGCTATCATTGCTAGGGTACCCTAGTGGCAGCCACCTGTTTATTTGAAATAAAACCTGGACGCCTAAATGGCGTTGTCAACTGCATCCCTCTGTCTCTGTCATCGTCATTCAGCAGACACCCACAAGAAAAGTAGCAGGTACCAAGAACCCCTGTTACAGACCCATTATGGCACTGTCTCCATTTCACACTGGGAGTGGGCAGTGAAAGCTTATCATGGTGCTTTGGTGCATTAAGAGGAAACTATGCACCACCTCTGTTTTGCACTCAACTGAGCTGGGGAATGAACCTGGTAAATCAGTCTTGATTCCAGCATTCGCCACATTGTGAGAAAACATGCCAGTATATTCCCCTTCTCAATTGGTTTGTTCCGTTTCCTGTTTTAATTATTTGTATTGAATAATTATAACATATATCATTTCTTATTGATTACCCCATTGGTAGGGGTTGTATCTTGTCTTGTATTATACAGGGTACTGGTCCACGTAAAGTGGGTCAGTAGCAACACCATTTATTCATCTTCAGCATCTGTCAAAAGGTCTGGCCTGCAACATCCGAACACAAAAATGAATCGGCCCTTCAGTTTTATATCCAGCTGCTAATGGCCTTCAGCATCACTCAAGAGGTCTGATCTTTTATGGTAATTGCAATCAATTAGTAATGGTAACAATAGTACAGCAATATAACAATGTGCATAAGTTTTGCTCAGTTTTCTAGTCACCTAAAGCACATACGAGTCAAGCAAGAAAAGGATCACAATGCTACAATATTAAATGTACATAAAAGGTATAGTTACAGCCGGAGATTGCTGCTGCTGCATTTTTTTAAGTAAAGAAGGCTGACCTTCCAACAGGCGACTTTACTTTTTCTGCTCTGAAAAACAAAATACAGTTATTAAAAAGCAAGAAGCAACCATTGTTTTCTTTGCATTCTGACTTTCCTCATCACAAAACAAATACAAATAGCAAAGCTTATGTTTTTGGCTATCTACATGAAGCACTGAATACGGTTCCATGGTGATTAATCGATTAATGAATGTTTAAGTGGCTATGGCTATCAATAACCGATTCATTGGTACACCCAGTTAGCCCATGTCATTTGAGGGTGACATATAGTACCAATTGAATTTGATACGAACAGCATTACACTCGGACATGACCCTTTGTTTCTTTATCTTGCTGTGCTGTGCTTCACTGTGTTTTTACTATTCTTTACTACAGTTTCCTACACTGTGCTGTGTGCTTGCAGTATCAGTAAACTCTTTAAAGTGACCAAAACCAAGAACCAGTAAGGTAGGCTGTGCTTTTGTGTGTTCAACAAATCAAGGGTTAAGAAATGTTATTGCAATGCATTCTCCTTACCTATGTTACTCTTCCAGTAAATACATTAATTTATTACCTTAAATACTAGTATTTTGAACAAATGTGATGTTGCTTAGTCATTGAAATGAATAACTTTAAGTTATCATTAAAATCAGCATAAGTAATCAGAATAACGGTATACAAGATTAACAAATAGCTGTAAATGTAAGCTACTAAGGAGTTTAGCTTTATAAAAGACAGTGTTTTTCTTTTTTCTTTTTTTTTGGGGGGGGTGGGGGTGGGTGGATTAGTAAGCATCCCCAGCTGTGACTATGGCAACTGTGAATAGAATATTTCCGGTGAACAGTGTGAAAGTAATTTTTTGATGGAATGTTACTGTTTGCCTGAATTCTGTGCGACTGTCCTACTAAATAGATAGATTACCAGTTCAATACAAAATATTCCACATTCTAAGTTTAAAACTACAGGATTCACTGTATGCTGAAAACCCGGAATGTCAGAGAAAAAGGAAAAATCTGGTTTGCACTTCACATCCCAATGTCGTCTTCTTTATAAAATACTAGCAACCTTTCAGATTTTTGTAGTTCGGTTTGAAATACCTCACTTTTATGTATGCCTGTAAATCGTGTCTGATGTCTGTTCTTTTGTAAATGGGAACACTTTTGCTTTTGAAAACACATTTGATGCAGAGTGGTGTATTTAAACTGGAAGCATGTCATACTGTCGCGATTTTGCTTTGAAAGTGGTGCTAGTAGCACTTACACTTGTATTCTAAACTTTTAGATTTAAGTATAAACCTCAGTCAAAGCATATCAGGTGGAAGATTTCTTCAGACTCAAACAAAGTCTTAACTTACGTATGTGTTGCTCACAGCCAGTAACTACTTGTGTGTGTAAAACAACCCAGTTTGTCGAGAATGGGAAATGCTTTAGAATTATCAGTCATGAATGGGGTAGGGTTTTTTTAAGTTAAGGAAAGGTGTTTCTGTATATAAACCGTTCAGGGTGTCTTGACTGTTAGTCTAGAGCTACCACTTTGGTACCGGTGTGTGCTTCTGTACTTCATTCTGAATTAAGTGGGAAGGCAAATGGCAATTTGCTAAGAATCAAACCAGCAAGAAACAGCTTAGTCTGAAGGAGGAGTTGAATTATTGTACTTTAAAAAGTTATTCTAGATGTTTATTTGTTATATTCCTTTCAGAAAATCTGGCATTTCCTTTCGCGTTCATTTCCTTCATAAGTGTTAAAATAACCAATTCTCAAAAAGATTTTCAACACCACAAAAGAAAAAAAAAAAAACACACATTAGAATTATTATTGAAAGATTAAGATTAGGTAGCTAAAATGTCCTTTATTATTTTTTTTGTATTTTTATTTGACGGTGTATGCAATTATTTTGAGAGGTTCTGGGTAATGACTCCAATATTGCGTTATAATTTTTCGATAAATCGTCCTTTTCCTGGCTTTGGCAAATGATAATACAGTAACTCAACACTGGCCTAAAACCAAGGGTCACTCAGAAGGATTGCAAACACCATAATATGGTAAGGAAAATGTAAAAAGGCAATTAAAATAAAATTTGAATCTAGTCTTTTAGCACTCTGGCTGATTTGCTGTTTCTTTTTATGCTGCTGCTTCATCCAAGGACACATCTATTTCTTTTCTGCACAATAAGATTTGTCTTTTTGTGATAGGTGACATTTTTAATTAGTAATTAGCAAAGCAGTTGCCCTTTCCCTGAGGCCTCATGATGGTGATTGTGTGCTTGTGAAGCAAGAACCAAACACAATGGAACAGGACTGCCATGGCGACTGTTTGGTATGTCTTGCATCTTGCCATGGCCACAAAGATTTAACTGTCAATCACAAATGTGTGCCTGTGGCTCAGTATTCCCAATACAGTTATATCGGTGATACAGAAAGTTCGTAAAATATACTCATTCAATAATTATAGTTTTAGTAAAACATTTATTTTAACAAAGCTTTTTTAAAAAAAAACAAAACAAAAACAAAACATAACTTTTTGTTGAATAAATCAAAATACTGCTGTCAGATTGAGAATGGGGATCATTACATTGCACCCTATGGAAGGTTTTAACATGGTTCATTTCTCTTATTATTTCAACCAACCTGCTTATGCTTATTTATTTATTTAAATATAATCTTTCAGATATTACAGTACTCTGCATGTTCCTTATCAATGCAAAAGCAAACGTCTGCATCCTTGAAAGACAGGTCACAGGGTTAGACCCACGCCTTGCATAAAAGACATTAGAATTCATAGTCAAAATGCATAGTACACAGTACCATACATAACTATTCTCAATATTCAAAATATTTTAGCCATATTCCACACATTACACATTCAGGATTATGCACAATCAGAATACTCTGATTCACATCCCAAAAAACTACTGATATTGCAAATGTATATTCAGAATATTGAATATTCTAATTTAATTTTCAATAGAAGGCTGCTTGTCGACACACTGGTAATCAGGTTTCGAACCAGTAAGGATTCTTTGATATAATTCCAGTTATAAGAGCAATTTGATTCTGTGAGTGGCCTCTAGTAGCTGTTTTCAGTAGAAATTTATATTTAAAAGAGGAATCTAACAAAACAGGATAAGGATAATAACATATTTACATATATAAACACGCATACGTAGTATGCTTTGTCTGCTTTCACATGTACTCTGTTGGAAATTTTAAATGGACCTTTAAAGTGCCTGTGTAATTCAGTCCTCCATGTGCAATGTAAATGTTGACCAATTATTAACATGGAGTGAGAACTAAATAGATTACACTGGCAAATTCTGTTTAAAATGCAGGACATTTGAATTTAATGTTACCACTGTGATGCTTTTGTGTGCTTGGAGTTGCAGTGGAGTAGAAGCGTAGGAGTGCAGTGTCGGCAGGTGCATGCCACCAAATTACTGCCTGCAATTTGCATATTCATCTGCTAAGAAGCATGCCATTATCATATCAAAGGGCTACGAAGCAACATCTAGCTTGGAGAGATGTGGCATAGCTTCAATTTGAGCAATTAATGCAACATGAAGACACTTTGTCATGTTTCCCAGGGTTAGCTGCATCCAGGCTTATTGTTGGTTGCTGGTATGGCTAGAGGCATATTCTGGTGCGGAACTGCACATTAAGTTGTAATAGGCGCCTTGCTTTTAATTTTCACGCAAAACACATTAGCACAGTTCATTGAAATGTTATTAATGGTACACTTAAAGCAAAATTGGCCTAAGGCAATTTTTGATGAATTTTATTTATTTATTTATTTTTGGTCTTGGTCAAGTGTTTATGTAAAGTAAACGAATGCTGTCTTGGAAGATAATGTGTGGGTAATCTTAGCATATAGTCAATGTAGCAATATAGCAGAAAAACCTATTTAGGAATTAGATGTCGGTACAAACACACCCTTTAATCTTTTTAAAAAAACACACCGGGTTTATACCTTTGGGGCGGTGGCCCCCCCCCCCAACTCTGGGGTGTTTGAAATTTAGCCATGTGTCGATTAGAAAATGTGTTAATGGCCTATGATGCTAAGCAGGTTGGCTTATTTATAATTATTGATAACCAGTGTGCACATACAGAGGGTCTTCATTATTAAGTAATAATAATTATTATATCTTATCATTATATATAATATAATATATAATATATATAGTATAGATATATATATATATATATATATATATATATATAGTATATATAATAATATATATATAGATATATTATAATATATAATTATGATCTAGCCATAATCTCTCGAAATGCAATCTGAGGACTTTACAGAATTGCGATCCTCACATCACCATATTAAAATGTGTAAAGATAGCACAAGTGGTCAACAGTTCACATTCTCTGAATGTTGCGTCTACCAGTATGTACATCACAACAATACCACTTTAATACAATTGTAGAACCATACATATGACATGTATGGTCTAACTGTCTGATCGAATTTTTTTCGTGTCTTTACTAAAGAAAAAAAAATCACAAGAACTGGGCCATCCATTATCAGCCATCAGTGACCACAGAGAGATCCAACACGCTTGTCTAATCTGTGCCTTTTTAAAATTAATTAAGTGGCTCTCTAGATTGACACACTGGACTGGGAAGCCTTATCCACAGAAAGGCATGTTGGGTATGAGAGTCCCTTTACTGGCTCAGTCTGGCCCTGGTGGCTGTGCATTAGCATGCATCTCTTTCCACTGTGTGAACAGAGCTCACTTCAAATGAGCTGACAACGCACTGGGACTTCCAATAGGGGCTGGAAAGGGTGAAAAGATCTGTATCCTATTGCCAGTACACATTTCCACTGCAGCCTAATGACATCTAGTAACAACTAATGTGCTTGTCTCAGTTTTAACAAATATATTGACATTAAAGTGCTTTTGGGTCATAACACAGATTTAATAAAAATAATAATAATAATAAATTTGGCCTAGGCAGACTGTAATTATATTGTACCTTAGTAGTTACATAGCATTGTTACGGCTGACAGCTGCCCTGTGCCTGGCTTTAAAATGTGTTTTTGGTTTTTTTTTTTAGAATTACAGATAGCGGAAAACTGTTTTCTTGTTTTGAGGTTGATTCCTGAGGTTAACAAATGTAGAACTACAATACAATGGAAAGAGTTCTACTTTCTTTCTTTAATTGTTATAAAATCATAATCTTTACATGTATGTCATGTGACTGTACTGTAAAAATTTCTGCAGGTAAGGACTCTAAACTCCATACAACCAATTTAAAACACATTTTCAACTAAACAGCCTTGATAAAGTATATACTTCCAAATCTATTCTATGGTTCCCACTTGTAGTTATATAAACTATATATTTCTATATTTCTTAGACACAGTACAACAGTATATGTACTATACATGGAATTAAAGTGTGGCACAGCAGTTTAAGCTATGCTTGGTGTTTTTATTATATCAAGGCACTAGCTGCACAGCTTTCCCTTGTCATTTTTCAATAATAAAAGCATAGTTTTTGGTAGATATATAATAATAATAATAATAAAAAAGCTGCTATTTATTTTACTCATGTCATTTGATTAGTCTTCGTGGTCACTTTTCGTTGGGAATGACATTTGGAGAACCACACATGATTCTCCACAACTTTTGCATGACGCTATTTGTCCCTGTTTCCGCCTTATCTTTAATTCTGATGATATGCAGCGTTCTCCTTTTTTCTTTCCTGTGGGTTTGTACAGATTCTTGATGTTTGTGACAGGCCACGACAGGGGAAAGCTCTTATCACCATGGGGTTTGGAAGCCTCGCTAAATTGAAAATTGCAAATGCAATCCGCCGGGCTTAAATTCATCAGCTATTATGTCAGATGACCTTTGGCAGCTGCTGATAAAAATGAGAGAATGTTAGCTCTGATCCAATTTCAGCACTAACCATTCCTTTCACTTCATTCACAGTCAGGCAGCAGACACACTGGAAGTGAAAATGATAGGGTTTCAAGAGAGCACCATTGTGTTGCAGATTAAGATTTTCTTCCCCTATTTCCAGAGGTCGGCCTTGTGGTCCTCTGTCTGGTGTCTTTCCATTGTCCAATCAGTTTCAATATCTGCTTCAGAGGACATGTAAGCCATCCTTACAGATAAACACTTACAGAGGAAAATGTTGGACTTAATAGTTTTGCTTTCGAGGTGTCGCGGTCACAGTGTACCAATATTGACTGGCACATGTTAGTTTAATCTGACATGTTAAAGGAATGTACACACTCCTCTGCAGAGTTCTTGAGCTGATCTGGGCTCTATGTCAGCATTTTCTTTCTGTATTTAAATGCACTTTAACTCTTTTCTACTGTGTCAGCGTTTTGGGGGAAACTTTTGTTTTACATGTTATCAGAATTATAGTGAAAACATACAAATATATAAATATATATATATATAATATATATATATATATATATCTATATATATATATATTATATATATATATATATAATGCAGGAAGTCCTAAACGACATTGACTGAACCGTTATTGAATTACAGAAATAAATAATGAAATAGAGATAGTTAGGAATGACATAAATTACATGTTCCCTCCATCAGAAATTAGACAGTTACTTAGTAAAGTAGAAAACCTTGAGAACAAAAAACTAGAACATTTGAAGAACAAAAAGTTAATGAAATTACACAAATTAATAGGTCAACCGGGTATTACAAAATAGAATAGGTCTAGAAAAAAAAAAAAAATTCAAATCATAAGAAATCCGAGAATAAGGAAAACACAGCTAAAACACTTTCGATTAGATTGCTTGAGCAATGTGAGTATATAGTTATGACGGCTACAGCATAGTGCAAATAGAGAACTGTGTCTTTAGGTGTGGTTTTATGTGGTTCACAAAATCATCGAACAATTAGACATAATGTAATAGAACTAATGGAAAGCAATATAAAACGATATAAAATGTACTTCGACTCGGTGACCCATATTGAAAAAATGAAATGAAGTGACGGGAGTATAGATTCATGGGCTACAGAGGCAGAAGTTTTGGCAGCTGAAGGCCTCCTAAATAGGCCCATACACGTATACATGGACTTAAAGAATAATGATTGTTTTAAATACAAAGGCACAATAGAAACTATTAAAAATAAGAACGATCCAATTAATCTTTTATACAACAATAACCATTTCTCAGTTATTGTATTTAAAGACAATGAAACCGGAAGAAAATCTGAATACTGTGGCATCATTAGAATGATAATCAAAAGAAATCTAAAACAGTAAAAATAAACCAATTTAAAGTAAATAATAAAATACAAAATAGAGAATTAAACAGGACTAGGACAGACAATTCAAAACAGAAAGATAAGAGACTCAAAAATGGAAAAGGTACCAAATACACTAAAGATAAGATAGAAGACATAGTATTTAATTTATCAATAAAACCTTAACCACATCCCAAAAAGCAGTATTGGGTAAAGGACTTAAGTTTATACCAACTAAAAAATACATCGATAAAGATAAACTGGCCACCGAATTAAAGGAGTGGAGAGACTCATGAGATAAGCAGAATATTTTTTCAGTGAAAATATGTCCGATTCAGAGGGTAATTATGAGCATGGGATTAAGGTTAATAGTACAAGCACTTGGACTTCTCCAGGTGGAAGAGATACATGGTTAGATATGTATATTGAAGCAGTTAAACAAGAAGTTATAGTAGGACTAAAGAAAAGATGTAAACTTAATTTAGCCAATATTGAAGAACAAGTTATGACTGAATTGTTAAATGATGATGATTTAAGTATAAGACCAGCAGATAAAGGATTGGGAATAGTGATAATGAACACAGGTGACTATATGAAATCTGTAGAATGTGAATTAAATAATACATATGAAGAAGTTAAAAGCAATAAGATCAATAAATCAGTAAAAGAGGTTAAGAAAATTGCGGAGAGACCATACAATAAAGGCATTATATCAAAAGAATTATAAAAATACATGCAACCACATAATGCAAGAACAGTAAAGCACAACCTTCCAGAGAATACAATTTTATATGGCATGGGTATAAAATCCTTGTACCCAAGTGTCCCTCATAAAGAAACTTTAGAAGCTTGCCAAAAAGCACTAGATAGACTAGATAAATCAATACCCACAGCAGAAGTGCTGAGCATGATCAACGTTTTAGAAAACAGTTATTTTACATTTGTAGATAAGAATTACAAACTAAACGATGGTACAGCAACAGGATCTAAATTAGGAATGCATTTTGCCAGTACATACCTGGGGAAATGGAAAGAACAGTTACTTAGAAAATCGGAAAGAGAACCTTTAGAATACATTCGGTTTGTAGATGATATTTTTGGGGTTTGGACACATGGAGAAGAACTCTTTTCCAGTTTCATAAAATGGCAAATGAAATGCACAATAATATTAAGGTGGACCTTCGATGGACAAGAAAAGAAATAGAATTTTTAGATACCGTAGTAAAACTTGAAAAAGGTTCAATTGAGACTGATCTCTTCAGTAAACCTACTGACATGCACCAGTATTTACACATGTCCTCTGCACATCCAATACACACTAAAAGGGCAATCCCAAAGGGTCTAGGAATAAGAACACAAAGAATATGTTCTAAAGAAAGTGACTATGTAAAACAAAGAAATGTATTAAAAACAAATCTTATATAAAGGGGATACAAAGAAAGAATTATAGAGGAGTTAAGAAAAGTGGATAAACTAAAAATAGAGATAAAAAGGTCAAATGCGTCCCATTAGTAATGACTTACTCTAAACTTTTGCCCAATATTTCTCAGATAGTTTGGAAACACTTGCGGATTCTACATAATTCAGAAAAAATGTAAAAAGTGTATCTACAGGCCCCAGTTGTAACGTTCAAAAGAGAAGTTAATTTAGGTGATATTTTATTTCACAGTAAACATAAAAGAATAATTGACAGAATATGTTCTACAAATACTTGCACTAGTACATGTTAAGTGTGTAAATACATGGACAAAAGTAAATATTACATTTACTAAAAACTAATACCTACTGTAAAAATAGCGATGTTGTTTATGGAATATAGCCTGTGAAAAATGTGATGAAATAAAATATGTTGGAGAGACTGGAACAACTTTATATAAAATAATTCAGAACCACCTT
>NC_054544.1:36519030-36521530 GCF_017654505.1 Polyodon spathula
TCACATTCTCACATGTTTTTCTGGCAGGGAGAAATTTAACCACCTCCATGCCATTTCCAAACATATTCATATAGATGGGGAGTTCCCCGTCACATATCCCCCCCCCCCCTCTTGTGCCAAGCACACATGGCCCCAATGGCCACCTCCCCCCTCAAGTCCCAAAGTCCTTTGTCCGGTCCTGGGACGGGGAGACGTCCGTGGTCCATGGGGGCGGCCAAGGTGGAATATCTAATTCCCCATCTGATGTTCTCCCAGCGGGACTGAACACTCGTGACTGGGCTCCCTCTGGTGGCGGAGGCGGGAACGCCGGCCCGGCTCCCTCTGGTGGCGGAGGCGGGAACGCCGGCCCGGCTCCCTCTGGTGGCGGAGGTGACGCTGGACCCTCCAGCTCTCGGGACGGTAGCTCCATTCTCTCTAACTCTCGGGACGGCAGCACCTTTCCCCCTGGGCGACGGCGGGCCAACAGCGACCCCAAGCGACGGTGGACCAGCATCCCTAGGAGAAAGCACACTGAGAGTCTCTCTAGGCGATGTGGGCAGACAGGCAACCCCAGGCGATGTGGAGCACTTGACTTCCCCAGGCAATGCGGAGCACTTGGCCTCCCCAGGCGATGCAGAGCACTTGGCCTCCCCAGGCGATGCAGAGCACTTGGCCTCCCCAGGCGATGGCGAACAAGCATCCATGGGTGGTGCTGTGCCTTTTAGCTGCCGGGCAGCTTGTCTCCACGCTCCCCTCAGTAGCAGGTACAGAGGCTGGGAGGGACCTCCAGCATCTTCTACTGGTGGTAGAGGGAGAGACAGCGCCTGCTGTTCCCCCTCTGCTGGTGGTGGAGGGAGAGACAGCTCTGGCTGTTCCCCCTCTATTGAAGGTGGAGAGAGAGACAGCTCCGGCTGTTCTCCCTCTGCCGGTGGTGGAGGGAGAGACAGCTCCGGCTGTTCTCCCTCTGCTGGTGGTGGAGGGAGAGACAGCTCCGGCTGTTCTTTCCCTGCTGGTCCCTTCAGCCCTGGGCCTGTGGACTTCCCCTTCTTGGGCCGTGGACGCAACGACTCCTCCCGCTTGGGCTCCTGCCTCTCGGGCTGTGGACGTTCGGGCTCCTACCTCTGGGGTCTGGGAGCGGCGGCTCCCCCTCTCTGGGCTCTGGGAGCGGTGGCTCCCCCTCTCTGGGCTCTGGGAGCGGCGGCTCCCCCTCTCTGGGCTCTGGGAGCGGCGGCTCCCCCTCTCTGGGTGACGGCAGCGGCTCCACCCCCATTTCCTCAAGGTGGGGAATCTCCCCCATGTTTATCGCCAGGTATTCTAGGACCATAATGAATATTTCCTGGAGGGACCCCGGGTGATACTCTCTCTCCCACTCCTTCCATCTCTCCCTATCTCGATGCCACATCATGTTGATGGCGACGGGAAGGTCGTGGAAGAGGTCCGCTTCGGGGTGCACCAACCACTCCCAGATCTGTCGTGATGGTGGTGAAGGCGGTGCTGGTGGGGTGGCTGCCGAGGACGGGGTTGGTGGTTGCTCCTGGTCCGGGTTGTGGGGGCATCCTGCCCAGTTATGGCCGTCCTCCTCACAACGCCCATACCAGTCAGCAAATGGCCCATCCGGACAGGACCTCCACTGGTGGTCATCCTTCCCACACCAGGTGCACCACGGAAACAAGCTCGCTGTGTCCTCCCACAGGGTATGGGTTGGTGATGGCGGCTGCTGCTGCCGTTGCTTCTGCCTCCGCTGCCTCTGCCTTTTGCCCTTTCTTCACTCAGATTACCAAACCCAACAAAAAAGAACCTCCAAAATTCAAAAATTCCCAAAAAATAAATAAATACTTCTCTGAGCCTCTAGGTGGCGCTATCCCCTTTCTGACACCAAGTGTGACAGGATGACAGAGTGTTGAGACTCAGAGACAGAGTAAAGGCAAAAATAAAGTTCTTTATTAAACGAAAATAATCAAATAAATAGTCACAAGGGCCAACAGAAAGAGGTTCAAAAATAAGTAATCAAAGTGAACGTACAAAAATAAATGGTCAAGTTCCAGGTCTTTAAACAAGATACTCCTCTCTTCTTAAAACACAAAACTCTCCAACACAAAAGCAAACTCCCAAACAGAAAGAACACACCCCAAACAGAAAACACACCCCCCCAGCCAGGCCCTCTCCCCTGGCTTTTATCCCCTGTGGCTGGAGCCCAATTAATCAATAATTATTCAATTAGACCTCCAGCCACATTCTCACATGTTTTTCTGGCAGGGAGAAATTTAACCCCCTCCCTGCCATTTCAAAACATATTCATATAGACGGGGAGTTCCCCGTCACAGGGACCATGATGCATGCGTTAATGTTTCTGAAGTGTGCACTGTTTGATGGAAATGCAGTGCCTGTTTCCGTGAATTCGACCCTCAATATTCAGAAATTACCTTTGAGTGTCAGTGCTGACTTAAGTGTGCTTTCTCAGAATGAGTTACCATTATTTTGGCGCACTTGGAACACTAACACTCAAGGGTAATTTGATATA
>NC_054544.1:36524030-36534030 GCF_017654505.1 Polyodon spathula
AGTAAAGTCCATTATTAAAAACTGGAGAGAATATGGCACAACTGTGAATCTGTCTAGAACAGGCCATCCTCAAAAACGGAGTATCCGAGCGAGAAGGAACTAGTCAGGGAGGCCACCAAGAGGTCTATGGCAACTCTAAAGGAGTTACAGTATTCCACAGCTGAGCTGGGAGACACTGTGAATACAGCAACAATAGCCCGTGTGCTTCACAAAGCTGGCCTTTATGGGAGAGTGGCCTTTATGGGAGAGTCTCCCACATGCCTTCTGGCAAACTCTAGCCGAGATTTGATGTGAGTTTTTTTTCAACAAAGGCTTTCTTTTTGCCATTCTCCCATAAAGGCCAGTTTTTTGAAGAGAACAGGAGTAGAGAGAGGAGGTAAAATAAATCAAAAGAAAACCATTGCTACGCATGATGGTTAAACACCAGCACGATACTTGTTTGTTCCGTTTCCATCTGTTTAGTTTGGCCCTCGTGCCTTTTGTTTTGAGCAAGTGTTTTGTTTTGTTTAAACTTTTTATTTGTTAATAAATATGCCGCAGCGCAGTTGTACCCCAGTCTGCTATTGTTGTCACCATTCATTTCCTGGCCTGACGTCACCACTAGCCAACCTTCAAGATGCAGACCAGGAACGGTACTGCAGGTACAGTTTTTGTGGGGAGGATTTTTATTTATTTATTTATTTATTTATTTATTTATTTGAAGAGGAAAGATGGAGAGGAGTGTGTATATGGAGCTAAAGAGGCCAACTATGGGACTGGATTAAAGAGAATCCACTGCTAGAGGACCAGTCCATGCCCATGGTAATTAAAGCCCTATGGCAGAGGGACGAAGACCAATGGAAGGCCTGGCAGTGAGGACACAGTGCAAAGTCACTGGTGGAGGTTGTAGAGCTGATCCTCTGCTACCTAGAAGCAGATATGAAGAGACCTGCAGCCTAGGTACCAGTGTCTCCAGTGCGAGAGGGAGAAGCCCTGCTGTCTCCAGCGCGAGAAGGTGAAGCCACCCTGTCTCCAGCACGAGAGAGAGAAGCCCTGCTCTCGCCAGCACGTGAGGGAGAAGCTAGACCTACCCCCGTGAGTGAAGGGGAGCCGCACAAGTCCCCTGCGAGCAAAGGAGAGCAGCACCAGTACCCCACGACTGAGGGAAGGCCGCATCAGTCTCCAGTAATGGAGGGAGATGCTCTCGCCTCCACCGCCAGGGGGAGACCGCCCACTGTTCCCACCTTCGCCACCAGGAGAATACCCGCTGCTCCCACCTTTGCCACCAGGGAGAGACTTCCTGCCGCTCCCACCTCCACCGCTTGGGGTTGCATTGCAACACATGGGCCTCTTAAAGCCTCTTCTTGGCCCAGGACTTTGAGCAGGACTTTTGGGATTTTAAGGGGGGAGGTTGCCTTTGAGGCCATTTGTGCTACGTACAAGGGGGGGGATAAATGTGCGTAGTTTGTGTTTTGTGTTTTATGTTGTCTGTTACATATATGTATGTGTGTATTGGTGCAGGAAGTATGGGTTATCACGAGTGATTTAAAATATATATTTGTATTTAGGCACAAGGATTGCACAATCACGCCATGTGCAGATTAATGTGGGTATTAGTATAGAAGCACGGGGAGCACAATTAGTTTATGTGCAGATATATTGAGATTCCAGCTGCATAAAAGATGCAGTGTTTCACTCACTTACGTTGGGTGTTCAGAGTGGAGAACGGGAGTAGAGAGAGGATGTAAAATAAATCAAAAGAAAACAATTGCTACGTGTGCTGGTTAAACACCAGCACGATACTTGTTTGTTCCATTTCCATCTGTTTAGTTTGGCCCACGTGCCTTTTGTTTTGAGAAAGTGTTTTGTTTAAACTTTTTATTTGTTAATAAATATGCCGCAGCACAGTTGTAACCCAGTCTGCCATTGTTGTCTCCATTCATTTCCTGGCCTGACATTGCCATCAGCCAACCTTGTACATTACCTTTTTCTTTTTGATTTTGCACCTTCTGGTACACAGCAGTTTTCCCTTTAATTTATATATATATATATATATATATATATATATATATATATATATATATATATATATATATATATATATATATACACACACAGCCTTGTTGGCCTGTGTCCTTTTGCGGGGTACAAATAAAAAAATACATAAAAACACACAAATGCATACATATAGTTTGAAATAGAGGCTAGACTACAATATATTGACAACAGATGATAAAGCCTATGCTTCAAGTGTTGCCAAGTGTTGTTTTGCCATGATGTGCTGTTAGTCTCGTCTCACCTGGGACCAGTGATAGCTTATCAAAGCCTAAACAGTTCCTCTTCACCACAAGCAGATAATAGTGGCTTTCAATTTATCATAGTGGATGCCTTAGGGAACCATGGGAACCATTGGTCAGCTGACAGTTGGATGGACAGCTTGACGGCTTCTAAAGCATCATGGGAAATGGATGTCACCTGATTTTCATAGTGGCCACTGAGATAACCTTCAACATGACAGCAAAAACAAAGATCTAAATTCGGCATAAAATACCTGTGAGTTTAACTTAAGTGTGCCCCCGCAGCAGTAAAATGCAGGATTAATTTTCATTAGATTGCTGCAGTTGATTTTGTCTCATTTAACGTCAAGTTTTGTCATATTTCCAGTGAGGCTCTATTTAGTTTGTTGTAAGTAAAAGGTGAACGTAATTTCTGTTTTAATTTGTGTTGCCATACAAATTGAAGGTACCTCAAGTGATATGTTCTTGATAGTATAGACCCGTTGTTAATGAACCAACTGACATTTTTACCAATGGACAGCTTTAGTATGTATAATAAAGGGGAGTGCTACATGTGTATTGACAATTGTTTGTATTGACAACACCAGATGATTCATTAGTACTACTGATATAAATGGTAAAAAAAAAAAATATATATATATTTGTTAAAATAATTTTCTTAACCATTTCTTGGAATCTGTTCAAATATGACTTTAGAATTAAAATAAGGAGAATATTTGTCAGACTGAGTCAGTAATTCATAATATACTTTGGGTAAAATTCTGATATTTTCCAAGCTGATAATATGTTGATAATAAATGTCGACAGAGAACAATTGTAGCATGTTTCTCATTAGACCATTTGCAGTTTGGGATTTATTTTCAGTAACAAATGAATTTCCATCAGGGCTGTCTGTTGTAAACCTGCCAGATGGAAGCGCTATGTGTGAACAGGTTCTTTCAGTTTCCATTACAGTGTAGCAGTAGAATGCTTTTACTGCTTTTTTTTGCTTGCTTTTACTTGATTATTCTGAAACCATGTGTAATGTGTGCAGAAATGTAGAAGGGTGCACAGTATTTTGAGTAAGGCGTTTCAAGTTCTATCAAGAAGGGGGGTAATTTACACATAGTCAACTTAGTCAATATATCGTCTTTTAGAAGATATGAGATGATCTTTAATCTTCTGCAACAACTGGTGTTCTGTCTAGCTCATTTCTCCCATGCTACTCCACTGCTCCTCTCACTCCACTGGCTCCCGATCACCGCTCGCATCCAGTTCAAGACTGTTGTACTCACCTACAAATGCCTTGACCAGACTGCACCCAGCTACCTCCAGACACTCATCTCTCCCTATACCCCTACCTGACATCCCCCCTCCGCCTTCACATGAAGCCCCCCTGTGGCCACAGTAGAGCTCTAAGAATCATGTCTAACAATGTACAGATGGTACACCATAGCGTAACCATTAAACTGTCCCCCTGCAACACTGCCTCTTGTGTATCATATAAAAAATACATTATGGCAGTAAGAAATAACACGTAGAACGAATGCGATATTACTTATATCCACTAGGGGCAGAGTGTGGCAAGAGTATTGAAGAGAATAAGTAGAATACATGCTAACATAACTCATATTTCAGGCTCGTACCAACTTGCCCTTCAAGCTTTTTGATATAATGTGTACATAATAACTGTGTTTTTCTGCCCGCCAGTAATTTTAACCTAAAGTAAATCTTGACCATAGTAACCTATTATATAATGTCTTGTTTTAATGTAGATCTTTTCATTAGATAAATGTGAATTCTGACCCTGAATAAGCAATACACGTGTATAATCAAATATTAAATATAAAATACCATGTTGATATGTTTGTGAATACAAGTAAATCAGATATTTTTAGAAAGCAATGTTTAATAATATAATGACATTCAGGAGAGGTTTTGAGACCTCCCAAGAAGTCTCTTAAATGTTATTTCGCTTAATATTAAAACCATTAAGTGCTGCCTTTGAGAAGTGTTACCTGTGTGATGTCATTAGTATGCATTCAATATCAGGCTGGAAAAATCGTCAAAGTTGATTGACAAAAAACGGTATGCGCCATTGTAATGCATAAATGTGTTGCGTTTACCAAGGTGCCAACTACTTGACAATGAGTTCCAGGGGCACCACACAAAGAGCTTTCTCACTTTGCTGAACAAAGGCTTTTCCAGGGGTTTCTAGTTTAGTAATCCAAACTGTCATGTAAATCCATGGGAATGGTTTCCTCCTCCCCTTACTAGCACTGCTTTGTTTTCCAATCTTAGCTTGGAGGGAAATTCAGCTAATTACCTGACAAGTTCTCACTCGGAAAGAGATTAACAAGTATTTAGCAGGTTAAGTAATGACTAAGTCGGGACACAATTTGTACTAATTTGTTGTATGCAAAACACAAGCCCTACCTAAAAACTCAGTTGGCTATCAGTATCTTAAAATTAGGAGAGAGTAACATTTGTAACTTCTGTGGGAAATAGGCAATTGAATAAATAACACAGCATTTTAAGCTGTGCGTGTAAAATGTTCTTAATAAAGACTTAAGATAATTTACATTGTTTCAAATCGCAAGCAATTATAAAAATTAAGACTTCACATAGGATATTTTTTCATTCAGATAAAAGAGGCAGAAAACAGTTTTAAATCCACACATCAACATATTATTATTATTATTATTATTATTATTATTATTATTATTATTATTATTATTATTATCAATAATCAGTATACTATTAGACATTAATATTAATAGACATTAGTATTAAATTATATCACTGGTGAGGATTTAACATATGAACTTTGCATGTTAAGTCGACATATCCACAATTTCATAGTTGTTACTTTTAATATCAATTGCGTAAATGTTTGTTTTTAGCAAATACTGTTAATTCTTGCATATATTACCATTATATTCATAACATGCTGCCCTAAGTGTGCTAACCATTAACTTGCAGCACAAACACTGTTACACCAAATAAATACACAAGCCTGTCGGTATATCTGCTGGTCAGCATGTACTGTCATCCTTGCTGAAACAAACAAATGATAAAACAGTTTGGCTGAGGTTACTAATGCTTTAAAACCATTTGCATGGGTTTGAATACTGAGGCTAAACTGAGCCATATGAAAAGCATGTGGAGTAGAAATACAAACTCTTGGTGGTCTGACCTGAGTATCTGTATGTGTAGTGTGATATTTCACTACTAGATAACACCTGGTGCATTTATATAGTAGCTTCTGTTTAACAGCTTACTGTTTAAGACACAGCAGGAGTCTTGTACAGTATGTCAACATGTATTTAAACCTTGACATGCTCATCTTCTTAGTAGTTTCTTATGTAATCACCTTGAAACTAATGAGTGGGACCTACTAATCCATTACGAAACTAATGAATGGGACCTACCTTGTAAATACATTTCTGAATAAAAGATGACACGTGACTATATCAACACGTAATGAAAGCTTTACTGGACAGTATATGATAAAAGCCAAGCCTTTGTCCATGTAAGATATGTTAGAAATGCAGGTTTACACACAGAGCTCTTCCTTTGATTGAAACAACGGTGGTGTTTAGATCTGCTGCAGAACCTGAATAGACCTCACTGCTTTATAACACATGCATATAGACCCCAGTGCTTTATAACACATGCATATAGACCCCACACATGCGTTTGTGGACAGTCATGGGGAGCTGTGCTTGTGTTCAATTCAATAGTATTTCTTTATTTTTCAGGTGTTTTCTTTCTGGGTTAAATTTACAATTACTCATACTTATTTTAAACAATGTGTGTAGGCTATGGGTGGCTGTATATTATTCTGTATTATATGTGTGTAGGCTATGGATGGCTGTATATTATTCTGTATTATATATGTAGGCTATGGATGACTGTATATTGTTCTGTATTATATGTGTGTAGGCTATGGATGACTATATTGTTCTGTATTATATGTGTGTAGGCTATGGATGACTATATTGTTCTGTATTATATGTGTGTAGGCTATGGATGACTATATTGTTCTGTATTATATGTGTGTAGGCTATGGATGACTATATTGTTCTGTATTATATGTGTATTATTACTTTGAGAATCAAGTTGAATATACAGGAGAGTTTCATCTGTGCAGGTAAAACTATTGTAGTGTGTTTCATTGTCCCAAAAAAGTTATTTCCCTATCATTTCAGTATAATCTTTTTTGATTTGGAAACCAGTTGACAAGCCTGAGTACTTAATAGAACTGTTATATCATGTTACCTCAAAGCCCCCTTGACTTCAAAGTGATTTTATTTATCAGTCACAGGGGAGCAATGCACAATTCATTATGATCTGAACAATAGGGTGTGTTAGCTTGTGAAATGTTATTTAAGATGCCATGTGAAGCGTGTAGGAGTCGTAGAAACTAACATCCTTCAAATGATATGTTATGACACCATCAGCCATTTTTAATCTTGTACCTTAGAAAAAGGTTCCGATGCAACTAATATTTTGACCTTGAATAATAATTTGGAGTGTTATTGACAGCGGCAGACAGATAAAGGGTATTTATTTACATTCTGACACACCATCCACTGCCAGTGTAAACCCTATTCCGTAACTGCACTGTTTCCTGGAGTACCTGGACTGACTCGAGAATTTCTTCCAGTCTAAATCCTTTAGGGTGTCATACATCATTGTGATAAGGGACTGTGACATGTTATTTTATGTTTTGTTTACCTGAAGCTGTTGTTGTTGCTACAACTGGGAGTCCACCAGAATAAATTTGATCTGCCATTGTATATTTATGTTGAGGTCAATATTAATGCCATATAACGCAATCCACTTACTGTGGTTTGTGCCAGCCATGACAACATCTCCTGTCACAGCAAGGACTGCCATTCTAGGAGAATCAGTTAATTATAAATGAACAATTGTGTGTGTGTGTGTCATTGTAACAAAGTGCCCGCCCCTGTGTATATTATCTGTTATGTGTTGCGTGTGGTGTGTTTAAATGTTGGTGTATAGACATTGGTACACGGGATATAAACGGGTCTGTGTAACACGAGTGTTTAAAAATGTATATGTGTATTTAGGCACGAGGATTGCACAGCACTTCACGTGCAAGTAAAATGTAGTAATATGTGAGCACGGGGAATTGCACTTTATTAATTCACGTGCTGGGATTCAAGTGAATAATTAATTGGTAATTGAATCCCAGCACAATAGTATATATAGATGCACGTTGTCACATACTGGCGGTTGGGTGTTCGGTGAGCGGAGAACGGGATTGGAGACGGAGGAAATAAGTAAAGTAGTAATAATAACGAAGTATCTGCTCACCGTGTTTGTTAAGTTTAGTCTGTTTTCGTTTGTCTTTTTATTTTGGCGTAGAGTGCCGTGTCCTGTGTTTTTCGTGTTTGTGTAAACCTTTTATTTTGTATTAAACCGGCGCCAACAGGCGTCTTCATCACTTCATTTCATCCGTCCTGTGTTTGGTGTATTGCCTTACCTTTCCTGGTTCTGACGCCGCCCACTTCGGCCGTCTCTGTGACAGTGACAGTCATATATATATATATATATATATATATATATATATATATATATATATATATATATATAAAAAAAACAAACCAGTCTCACAAGGGAGGAAGAGCCGCAACTGTATTATCATAAATATTAGTATTAATAGTAATGCAAGACCACCCCCACCCACAGAACCTTTTTGCCTCTTAGTGACTCACTATACGCACTTAATGCCTACCTCCGATAAACGGTGCGCACCGATTGGCTCACAACGCAAAGTCTCTTGAACTGCCTTCTGTTTAAAATTTCACCACATAGACATGTACTGTATTACAGACAGTACACATAACCTTTACATGGAGACTATTATGTTATTTCTCCTTTAATATTTGGTACTGAAAATTCCCTCTTACGGGAACATATTAATATTATTAATAATACATATATACACTGGAGAAAAGTAATTAGAAATCAACCAGATCACTTGAGAGAAGAAGAAAAAGTCCCTTTATTTGAGTTCCTGTTGATATGTAGTTTACAGTATTTCCATTGTCCTTCTTATGAGGAAAGCATTCACCTCAGGCAAGGGCTTACCTTGTTTATAAACAGAGATTTATGACGGATGAAACAATGAAGGTGTTTGCTTCACAACAGGAAGTGACTAGTGAGCACAATGATCATTACAGGGGGGTGATAAAGTGTGCCTGGAATTGACTAAGCAGCTTCAGCTGCACACCTGGCCATACTAGACATGCGTTAGTTATCAGCTTTGCCTGGAGAAGCATGGCCTCATGTTGTTAACAGGTGTTCACAACTATGGGGCTTTCCAGCATATATATATATATATATATATATATATATATATATATATATATATATATATATATATATATATATTATATATATATTGTATCGCCTCTAACACTTAAAAAAAACATAAAACGTGAAGACCAAAGGTCTGATGTTTTGTATTTTGCAAAGTCTGGTTCCCAGATACTAAAAATGAATTAATTTCATAGGTATGGTATACAATGGTTAAATAATTGTTACATACAAACAAATAAACAAATAGCTACATCATGAAATCAACGATGTCTGTTGGTTTATTCAGAAATCTGGCATTTGTGTTATATATATATATATCTACATATAGATATATATATATATAATATATATATATATATATATATATATATATATATATATTTTAGCATTTACCGCCGGAGATAGTCCTTAAGGTCTGTCCAAAGGTTTTTTTTTTTTTTTTACTCAAATAAAAAATACATTATTATTTAATACAAATTGAAATAAAAAGTATGACGTATGAAATAATTACTGTTTTATAAATATTTATTGCACATCCTAGCCATGTTCATTTTCCATAAGACTGCTGTCATTTCCATCTGCAGCCCTGCTGTCATTTCCATCTGTCATCCTTTTCAGCTCTCACCTCCGCAAAGACAGATATCTATCGCAGCGATCTCCCCAAAGCCACCTTTTGTACAGAGAATGGTACATCACATAATTTTCTAAAACAGCAAATCTGAAAACCTGGATGAAACGAACAGTATTCATAGTTGACTACGAATATGTGACTTCATATGTCCTGGTTTATATAGACACTGGATGTTAAATTACCTTGACATTTACTTCTGACCCAATATAGCTTTCTGCATGATAGAGACACACTTGTGGTATTAATTATGTTCATAGACCAATATTTTAGTGTTTGGGGGGAATGTTTTGTTACAAGAGTATATCTGTTTATCTCCCCTACCATTTTGAAGGAGTATACAACCAAATGCAAGTCTTTCACAAGTTGTAAGACTCCCAAGCATCCATAAAAAACAAACAAACATGCATACAAACATCCATACAATAAAAAATACAAATAAAATATTTTGTTGTGCTTCAGGAAACTTAACATTTTGGGCATTTTTTTTTTCTTTTATAAACCAACAAAATTCTCCAGTGTAATTCTATATAGAGCCGTGTCTAAGAAAAATTAAATCCTAGGCATTGTTCCCTGATTTCCATGGTAACATGAACCCAGTAGCATTGGTAGTTTTATATATATATATATATATATATATATATATATATATATATATATATATATATATATATATATATATCTAAAAATAGAGTCGCTGTCATGACCAAATACAGAGCCACATATTGATGTATTCTTTCTGAATCATTGAGCTGAACAGAACTGG